>NC_039269.1:28328275-28480775 GCF_003368295.1 Carassius auratus
ATCACAATTTCACCATCAAGTTAGGCAAATCAACCATAACTCCTTCAAAAACAGCTAGAAGCCTTGGAGTTTAGATTGATGATCAGCTGACTTTCTCAGATCACATTGCTAAAACTGTCCGATCCTGCAGATTTGCTTTATTCAACATCAAGAAGATCAAGCCCTTTCTTTTGGAACATGCTGCACAACTCCTTGTTCAAGCTCTTGTTCTGTCCAGGCTTGACTATTGCAATGCTCTGTTGCTCTATTGCAAGGCATTTATGTTTACCAATAAACCACCACTGGCTCTGCATCCCTTTACTTAAATTCATTACTTCAGGCTTATGTGCCCTCTAGAAGCTACATTCTGCATGTGAACGATGCCCAAAGAGGCTCAAAATGTCTTTCACAGACTTTTACATTAAATGTTTCCTCCTGGTGGAATGACCTGCCCAACTCAATCCGAGCAGTTGAGTCCTTATCCATCTTCAAGAATTTGCTAAAAACACAAATGTTGAATTTTTATTTGACATTCTAACTCTATATTCTAATTATATTCTTGTATATTGCATTTTTGTTGATTTTGCTTGCTTCCATTGTCCTCATTTGTCCTCGAATAAAAGTGTCTGCTTAATGAGTAAATGTAATGTAAATGTAAATGTATAATCTGGCAAAGGATCTACTTCTTCGAAACAAAAGATGCATTTTTGTTGTTGTTTTCATTATTATGTTTATTCAACAGTGTCAAACACTTAAATAAATACTTAATATTTATTTACATTTAAAGTATGTAAGCTTAATATAGCACCAAATCACAACAATTTATGAGAAATGAGCACACTTTTGAAATAAAATGCTCAAGCGATGACATTTATTAAAGGTCACAGTATGTCAGATTTCTCTGTGTGGGTTGCCCAGTCTGTGTCACATCTGTGCTGGCTGGGATAATGTTGTTTCTGGTGCTGATTTGGTCTCTTCTGTGCTCAGAATGCATGGGGTAAAGCCCCTGATCCTGGCACAGCAGGTGGTGGGACTTTTTCCAGAGATGTTATGTTACAGAGATTAGCACTTTCAGAAGGAAAGAGTGTCACCTACTGGCCCATATGTGCTATGTCTAAGATTTCAGACACCATCCATAACTTTGTTTATCTCACACAAATGTATATGTGTGTACCAGAGTGTCAGGTCATATGAAAGAAAGACTAGTGCAGGTTTGCAGTAAACTGTTTGCAGGGAGCACGTTCTTATCAATCTCTCAAGATAATTAAAATAAAAATGAGTGTGTTTATCTGTAGTTGATGCAATGTTGAAGTGTTAAGAAAGATTTTTGTAAATCCAGTGGTCAAATGCTGTGTGGCCTCTCAATTTCCTGTGTAATTACAGTATATCCATCTGACTAATGACAGCTCTCTGTGTAAATGTCCACAAAACTGGAACAGTATGTTAGGTCCATATATATTTGGACACAGGCACAGTTTTTGTTACTTTAGCTCTTGACCAAAACATATTCAAGTTAAAGTGCAAACTTTAATTTGATGGTATACTCATCAAAATTGGAGGAAAGGTGAAGGAATTACAGCTCTTTAAGTTTCTAAGCTGTTTCATGTACAGATGTGGGCTATTCCTTCATTATTTCTACATCAGTCGAGCAGGTCAGTTGAAAAGACAAAAAAAAAAAAAAAACACCCATTATGAATAGTTTATTGTTATTGTGTGGATAATATATAATCATTTAATCAATAAAAAAGTAACAGTCTAATTACAAGTATTTTTAAACCTCATTTAATTTATTTTATTAAAGTACTTAATTTTTTGGCATCTGATTTCATAATGTTGATTACACATAGGCCTTAATCAGTGGCTAGCAAAGCTCTGTGTGTATCTGTGATTTGTGAATAAGTTAATTTACTGCATTCAAGGGGCGCTAGCCTGACGCTAATGGCTGATGATTCTGACGTTTTCAAATTTTCAAGTTTTCGAAGCCACAAAACCCACGGAACCTTGAAACAAAGACAGATTAATAATGCTTATGAAATCAATAGGGCCCTGTGCGCATTCAGTGCTTAGGCTGTATATGGTCTCCCGAGGTCTCCTGACCTCACAATAAAGTAGATTAAGACAAGGATGTATGATATGATGGCTAAGAGGTTTTAAAATCAGTGTTTGAAAGGATCTGGATTTGATTGGCAAAGAATAATAATTTTAATTGGTAATGTGCAGGGTGAGCTATGGCTGATTTAATAAAGCTACGTGCACAAAACTGCTTCAAAAAATAAATTCATTACAATTAATTACAGCACTGTGAGAGATAAACATTTGATCTCTAAACGAATGGTTGTTGCTTCTTTTATGAGGCAGAAGAACTCTAAGTAAAAAACTACTTTTAAGCTATGATAGGAAATGGTTATTCATTTGTTTTTGTTTTTTTTATATCAAATTCCACATTTCTGCCATATTTAAACAAACCCTAAAAACTCTTCATTACTATGTGCAACTCATCCAGTGCAATTTATGTACAGACATATACTGTATAATACTCTGAATTTTAGGCCTTTTGTTGCCTGGATATATATATATATATATATATATATATATATATATATATATATATATATATATATAATGCAATTCATGAATACAGTGACTTGAATATACTTTTTGGTATGATGAACATGCATTTCATTTCTGAAATTAATTTAAGTAATTTATATATATATATATATATATATATATATATATATATATATATATATATATATATATATATATATATATATATATATATATATATATATTTATTTATTTTTTGGACATGAGGGCGAAAATATTGTACAGCTTTCTAAATATTCCAATGACAAAAAGTAGTAGTTTGGGGTAGTATTTAATTTCTATAAATTATTTATTTATTTGTTGGAAAACTACAAACAATCAAAAGACCATGAGTTAATTAAAATATTAGATAAATTGGTCTTTTATAACACGGAAATGTTAGGCGGTAAAATGTAATGTGGTACAACCATTAAAAATAGTATTTTTATTATTATTATTATTATTATTAGAAAATACTGAATGTGTACTCTCAGTTTGTTTAAAATGTAAGAAAATGTCATTTTTTTAATCTTATATTTTACTGTGTGACTGTATATGCTCACCACCCAAAACTTACTTTTTAAAATTCAAAATGCAAAAAAAAAAAGAAAAAAAAAAGGAAAATAACTGTGATTCAAACTGATGCTTTTGTTCGAAATCATGACAGTGAACTTCAGAGTGACATAAAGCCTCACTTTGGCAAACTTCAACCATCTCAAAAACAATCAATGAAACATCATTACAGGGATTATCTATACACAATACATTCCTCTCAAAACAATGACAGAAAGGACCCATTTGGAAAGCTTCTGTACCACCAAGGCCTGACTCCCTCATTTCAGAAATGAACAGCTCTCTCTACCTTAAAGAGGCTTAACACTGTCATCACATAATACTCATCTGCGCTTCTCTGCTGCAGCATGCCGCTGTTTATTATGCGCTTAGCAGGACTTGTGCTGTAGGTGGATTTGAATGTTTCCAGATGGCAGGCAGAGATCAGAGGCTATCTGTTTCAATGACAATATAGCGACTAATGGAGACTATAATATCCACTATAAAGATACAGGCTTAGAAATGTGTTCCGCGTGTGTGTGGCGTGTATGATAGGAAAATGAAATTGTTCCCTGCCTTTAGATCATCACTGCAGGGGTTTAGTCTCGCTGTGGAGGATTACGAGGAGGTGTTAAATAACGTGTGGTGGAATGATACCCTTTCTTCTTAAACTGGACCTGCAAGGATACCATTTCTGGAAAACGATAATGGCTCATTTGACATGAAAACTTCCCAGTTTAGAACCATATATAAGCTTAAAAACACGACACAGAACCTCTGAATGCAGCTCTCATTGTCTGCTATAATTTTAATGGTGTTAAAATTAAATGAAAGCACAGTTTTGAAAAGACTGAAAAACATGCACCTCAAGGTTACTTTTTACGAATGAGAATAAAGAGTTTATGATGTGGTTTTAACAGCAAGCCAGAATAAACAAATGAATAGTTTACAGAGGAATCCATCTATTTTAGTAAATTTATGCATTTCTTTCTATATATGTGAGTGATGATGTCATAATTGTATACTTTACATAGCAAATGAAATGGTACAGTTTTGTTAAAAAATGGAAACTGTTGTAATATTCAAGTGTTGTCATGGAGTATTCTCGACAAATGTGTTTTACAGCTATTAAGTTTTGAAAATACAGCCCTCGATGAAAAATAGCTGTTATCTTTGAATGTCAAATGCAAATAATCTCAAATTGTTATTTCATATGTGCTGTGATAGACTACAGATTAATATATTGATATCATAAGATTTTTCCTCTTGGAACATACTAGCACAGAAAACCCCTTTTCATTTAAATCCCCTTTTAGAGCTTTGGTTTTCTAAACAGTTTTTAAATGGATAAAACAACAACAAAAAATGTTGAATGCAAAAGTTATAGATATTTTGAAGAATGTTGGAAACCAGATGCTTATGATATACACAATGACTTCCACATTATTTTTTCCATACTTTGAGAGTAATTGTCTACTCTCAGCTGTTTGGTTACCAAGATTCTTCAAAATATCTTCTTTTGTGTTGAACAGAAGAAAGACAAGTTTGGAACAACTTGAGGTTGAGCAGATGATGACAGCGTTTTCATTTTTGGGTGAACTATCACTTTAAGTCAAGCATCTCTAATACTTTAAACTCATTTCCAGGGCAGCCTACTTCAAGTGCATTGAAATTATGCAGAAGGAGAAGTACAGTATGCTATTATTAACTTTTCTATGCATCCACACTCAATTAAAAATTGGACAAGATAATGTAAAACAAACTGTCAAGGTACCATACTAAAAACGTTTCAATTACCAGCAGCTTTTAATTCTCAGAGGCACTTGAAATACAACTTGTTCTTTTAATCCAATAAAAAGTTTTTTTGTGTGTGTGTCATATAGGTAAAAGTATATATAATAACTAAAATGAATAACATAAATGAAGCCAAGTAGGTAAACCAAGATGTTATCATAAGTGGACTGCAGCTACTGACTGTTCAAGAATATATTTAATGAAAAAGCAAATATTAAAACCTTGCTGAAAGATGTATTTCAGAAGCCAGCGAAAATTTTAATCCAAATGTTACCCAGCATTGTATTTGCATAATTTCATCGGTTGCATTGCACGGTGTCGACGCGGACCGCTTAGAAACCTTCGTCTGCCAACATAAAGTACAGCACTGAATGCGAGGCTTGTGCAAAAGGGGCGGGAAACACGTGTCATCTTGAGTCGATGTGTAATGAAACCCTAGAGACCGTCCGCCAATCAAATCCCTCACCATTTCCCCGTAAACCAATCATAATCCTTCACTCCTGTCAGCGATACCTGCCTCTTTCTATCCGCTTCTTCAACATGTACTACACAGGTTTAGTGAGGGTTACCGACGGGTGCCGTCAATGAGGACAACTCTAAACTTGCGTGAAAATAATCTTAAAAGCCACACTGATTTTCTTCAGCGGCGACTTTACGTTAAATGTGAAGTAGACGTGGGATTATTTCTTTAAACAAAATCCCATTTACCTACTTTGTCACAGTTACCTAACGTTCGTATCGTCGCTTTAATTAATACAGCTGTCAGATTCTCAGTGTAGTAGATGTTAAGCTTTCAGTTAAAACTGAAAATGAATCATTTTTTAATTACCAAGAAGTGTCATGTTTCACTAAAGACAGCATTTGCGTTTGAAGTCTGAGTTATAGCTACCGAATAACGAAACCCGAATATCTTCTTTATTGTGGCTTCAGTGTGTATTTCGGTCCACGTCGCTCCATCAGTCTTCGTTAAAACCGTTTCTTTTGCCGTTTTTTGATGTCCTGAGAGAAAAATGAAGGTTGAGCCTGAGGGACACCGCTTTATTATGTCGCTTTTTTTTACAGCGAGGCTGAAGGGAAATTTAAAGACCTAAAAATAAAGCGTCGGTTTCTACTCCACAAAGAATCATTTGAACTTCCTACCACAGAAGGAGCAGGACATAAATAGTTCTGACATGTGGATGTAATTTCAGAAAAAAGGCAGACAGATGCAGAGAAATAAAACGCGAGCGGGAGAGAGAGACTGGGAACAGTTTGAATCGAGCTGCAGATCTGTGACAAGGAAAAGCCGTGAGAAAATATTCATAATTTTACAAGCAAACGATGTAATGGGAGGGAAGCGGACAGCAGAGAAATGACTGGCTCTTTGACTGCGCTTTAACAGACGCAAACATCACAGAAATCCCATTCAAGCTGACAGCAATTTGCGTGAACTTGTCGGGATGGGAGCCACGCTGATCGTACACACTTTAGGTTTTCTCTTTTGCGGCACCTTGCTGAGTTTCGTCTATGGTCTGGTAAGTTTCTTTCTTTCTTTCTTTCTTTCTTTCTTTCTTTCTTTCTTTCTTTCTTTCTATTACGTGGTCTTTCAAAACGCTTACTGATATGGCTGCTTGACTTTCTTATCCAGAGTAACAATTATTACTGATGACTGTCAAGAACCAAGGACAGTGAATTTATTTATTTATTTATTTATTTATTTTAAGTAACATTTAGGGGTACAAACAGCATGTCCCATTTCTTTAAACTCATTAAGACTTTTTTGCACTATTACAAGTATGCTGAACACATCGTAATTGGTTATGCTCACGATTCATATGAACAACCTCAAACCTAAGACAGAGTCCATACGATATAAACCTAATTTACTGTTATAAACCCGAGCGCAACACCTTATGATACTCATCATGGAATCCTGTGAGCCATATCTTATGATATACATTGGCAAAACCTGATGATACTCGCCCTCAGATTTCATGTGATGCAGAGCTAAATATAATATCTGTATAGAAATAAAGCTTTATGCATACTTTATTCACAGCAGTGGCACTTTATACCTAGGTAGAGTGCCTTTATTAAATAAAAAAGGGATTTCTGATACAATGGTGATGGATGTTGACTCTCAGTGATGTGGCAGGTAAAGGATGTTGGTTTTTACGAACTTCACACAGTCAGATGTGCGCTGTATAATTAAAGCCACTCTATGGTGAAAGCTGCAATTTGTCCCAGCATGAACAAAGGGTTGCACTTTGTTTCTCACTATAAGAAATATCAGTTACATGACAACAAGTCAACTCTGTATATATCAGTATTCTCAAAAACCGAAGCATGGTCAAGTGCCTTGTCACTATTAAGAAGCTAAAAGTACCTTAGGCATCACTACATTGACAAACTAGGAACTCATTGCTTTCAGTTGCTTGTTTTTTAAATTATTACTTTCATAGATAACGCCCAACCCTAAACCTAACCCTAACCCTAACCCTATCCTGTGGGGTCCCCGGCAAGATCATGACAATAGGTTACACCGGTACTGACTGTATATATTATTGTACACCTTTTATCTTTTATCAGTGATGTGACAAAAAAAAAAAAAATTAGGTACAAAAAAAATCATGAAGAGATTAATGTCGTAGTATAATGCTGTATAATAACCGTATTGTATAACTGAGAGTTCAATTTTAAATGTGTCGCTTGAGTGTTTGAAATTCCTTGTCAACCACTCACATAAAGTAACTTATATATATAAACATTTATTTAGTGCTGCAAAATTAATGTACATAAAAATAATGTGGGACAGAACCATGTGCAAAAGTGAATAGAAGTTAAAACTGTAAAAAGTAAACTATTTAAAAAAAATATAATGAACTCTAATCTAATTCTTTTAATATATAAATTAGTTAATGTATTAATTAATAGGCTACATTTTTCATTCAGATTTTTTGCATCTTTGTGTTGTCAGCCTTTGAATTAATTTCCCAGATTATTCCTGACTAAACAGAGTGAGACTTTGCGCTGTTTCTGCTATCCAAACGCTGCTTTAAACACAGAAAGCATCTCAAATACCCACAAAGTACTCATTTTAGGGGCCGATTTGAGCATTTGTGGCACTTCTAAGGAAAGTCTGTAATATTGGAAAATAAGAGGGTATTCCATAAAATGGCACGTGACACGAATGCAGTTTTGCAGATTACGATACATTTTATATTTTGTGGTTTGCTGTTCTTGTTTATTCTGTGTTTATTGTCACTAGCGATTTCACTTATTTATCAGTTATTTTTCATTTGCTGATTGAAAGCTTATTTTATACTTCACACTATTTGTTGTTGTTTCTGTCATTGTGGTTAGTGTTTTAAAGGTCCTTGTACATCTGCTTGTTTGTGCTGGTGTGCCGATCACATTTTGTCAATGGAGAACAGAGAATGTTTATTTGGCAGTAACTGTACTAAAACCATAATGTATATCTCCCTGCGGGGCTCTCCAGGCATGTTTGGGGCCCCAGGCGAGGGTCTGTATTTCCTGTAGGATGGGCTGGCTCTGCTTACCCTAAACCTAAACGCATAACAGGCAGATAAAAGTAGAGTCACTGTTGTTTAATGCAAAAACGGACCAAAAGTAAACGAGTCAGGATGCATCCCAAGTCTTCTGAAGCCATGAAATATCTTTGCGAGGAACTGAGTGAAACTTAATGTTTTAATTGCAAATCCCACTTTGTTAATGCAGCCACATCTCATTCAAAAGATAAATCTGAAATTTAGCATGATTTAATAATAAGTCATGCGACACGAGAGCCAATGGCGTTTCACAATCACAGCTGATGCAATACTTCTTCAGGCGGCAATTTTTTAATATGGACATGTTTGTAATATGGACTTTAAGGTGAAAGAAGATGCTGATCATCAGATTTGACACAAAGCAAACATTTGGCCTCTAAAGTCTTGGAATATAATTACTGTATTTTTAATTGCCTATAGTTATATGTGTTTTATGATTTGTTACAAAATTTTACTCAAATAATAATTTAGATACATTTTCCATGACCTTTGTATGTGTGTATTGATGCCAAAGTTCTAATTTAAAGCAGTTCCTGGTTTGTCGATATATTGCTGGCTAGCGGTAACTTTAGCATCTTTATAACGACACTTAAGTTGCTTGACTGTGCTCCGCGTTTTGACGCCTTGGGAGTGAGAATGGGTTATGTGTACAGTCGTGTGGATTGTGCAATTAATATCGAACACATTTTCCAAAAATGCACTAGTATGTTTTCATCTTCAAAGGAGACAGAATCTGGTCCACACCATCTGATCTGCCGTTAAAGTAACCCACAGTTTAAGTATGCTGGACTATGTTAGATCACAGACAAGGTTTAAGCTTAGTCCTAGACTAAAAAGTAAATCTGAGCTGTTTCAAATGAAAGAAACTTGCACTGACCGATCTTAAAACATGTCATTGTTTGTTTTGTCTTAAGCTGCACATCAGTAACGCTATTTTCTAAGACATGTTTATAAAAATTACTTAAATGTCCTAATTAACTTATGGCCTAATCCTGGTTTAGGCTAAACCCTGTCAGTGAAACCAGGCCATAATAAGGTGCCGCTTCAGAGCACCTTACCTTTCCTAAAATATCCTTTCTGTAGAAAATGTGAGTGGAGCTTGTTTTAAGGTGCTTGTTCGGGTATTCCTTTTCTGTTTCTAAAGTGTCATGAGTGCTATTTAGGACATTGTTTAGTTAATTGGTCACTAGATGCAACACACAATGGTTGAATTAATTGAATTCACTGGCTGATTAAATGAATGATTGTAGACACCATTCTTGCACAACCTGTATTCAGAGCATAACTGAAATAAAACAGTACTGCTAACAATCAGTCTCAATGGAACAGTAACAGTGATGACCAGCACTTCTGATATTTGACAATAACCTTTTTTATTTGTATTTTTACAGAATTTGTTAAAATCCTTTATCGCATGCCTTCCCCCTTTTGTGTGGAATATAAAAACATCCAAGTGCACAATTTTGACTTCTCAATGCAGCCCATTTTTAAAGGGCAAAGATGTAGTTGTGGATACACTGAAGGTGAACCACTCAGTTACAATACGATTCTCAGTGGGTCACCCAGCATGCCTTGTTACTGAAAATGTTGTCTGGACAAAGTGACTCACTATCTCCTGTATTTATTAAAGAGGAAATGCAACTTCTCAGGAGCCACGGCATGCAGCTAATGCCCGGCGTATGACTAAGTTGTCACTTTGCTGCTCAGCTGCATGTATATTTGTCCACAGAATAACAGTCAGGACACTATATTCTCTTGTCATTGGAGACAAATGTTGTGACCTATATCACCCAGGCTTCACATTTAGCCAAAATGACAATAACAAAAGGTCATGCTGCAGGTCTTACTCACTGCAGGAGTTAGATCAGGACACTAGTCAATCACTGAATATGTGGGTGCTTCAGGGGCCAGACACAGAATTCATAAATCACAAAGTTAGTCTGTTAAGCGTAAAGTTATTTAGGAGAAGAAAAATCATACACACACACACACACACATATTTCTACGATCAAAGCTGAATTTTCAGCATCATTATTCCAGTTTTCAGTGTCACATGATCCTTCAGAAATCATTCTAAGATTCAGATTTATTATCAGTGTTGGAAACAAATGTGCTGCTTTGTGTTTTATTATTAATTTTTAGTTAGTTAATTTACTGACCCCAAACTTTTGAACGGGAACTGAGGTGCAAGTCGTGATGAAAGTAACAGCAGATCCTTTCTTCCGTATTGTGGAAAGTGTTCAAAGTGTGACGGATTTTCAGAAAAAAAGGAAAAAAAAGTAGTTGTTGATTGACATCACCAAAGAGAAGTCTGACATCTCAAAATAAGTAATGCAACAATTGCATGAATTAATCTTTTAAATTAAAGTCAATAACGTATTTAAAACGTATATAGCGTGAATTTTCATTTCATGCCAACTTTGATGAACTACCTTATTAAAAATACTGTGGCACTGCATGTGTACATGAAATATATGTTTATGTGATTATAATATCGGGCTACCGTACAACCCTTGTGTGAGTTATGTATCAATATTTGCTCTGAAAGTAAGAAAGTACAGCTGGTGCGGAAAAGGTTCAGGGGTCAACATGCATTGTCTTTTTATTTATAATCACTCCAAAATCATTCTATAATCAATTTTAGATTGGATTCTGTGTTAGATTCTTTTGACCTAACTAATTTAATGATTTATTATTGAGTTAAATTAGTCAATTAGTCATGCTGGAAGATAAATCTAGGAATGTGACTGAAGCCAACTGCCTTGTTCGGAACAGAATGGAAAATGAATTTAAAAATAAATTGCAAAATCAAAAGAATAATAGAAAAAATGCAGACACTCTTGGTTCTTGCTGAATAACAGATAAGCTTCACAGAGAATCTAAAATTACTATGGCATAGTGAGTGTGTAAAGTGAATGAGTGTAAACTCTATGAATAAAAATGAGCGCAGCACGATCAAACAGACACAATGCAACTTCTGATTTGCAGAAAGTGTGTGAAGTAACTATGAAAGCATAGAAATGTGTAGCCAAAAGTCTTGTTCATTAAATTGAACATATTAGGACATTCTCAGTGTGGGTCAAAATTATTATTTTTTCTTGTACGCCAAAAATCATTAGCATATTAAGTAGAGATCATGTTCCATGGAGATATTTTGTACATTTCCTACAGTAAATATATTAAAACTTAATTTTTGATTAGTAATATGCATTGCTAATAACTTCATTAGGACAACTCTAAAGGTGATTTTCTCAATATTTAGATGTTTTTTTGTTTTTCATCAGATTCCAGATTTTCAAATAGTGTACCTTGGCCAAATATTGCCAAATCCTAAATAATAATAATAATAATAATAAACAAAAATTTGAATAATTTCACCCTTATGACTGGTTTTGTGCATTTATTAACCTTTTTGAAATTTCTGAGTTAGTTCACAATGCATTATCTAATGTTAACAAATACAATTTTTGATTTTAATGTACAGTATTAGTAAATGTTGAGCTAACTAAGATTAATAAATGCTCTATAGGCATTGTTCATGTTAACTAATATAGTTAACCAATGTTAACAAATGAAACCTTATTGTAAAGTGCTACCCAGAAATACATTTTTTACATAATTTGAGCAAATTTTGCCAATGCAACAGATGCAGATACTGGCCTCACTACACACACTTAATCATTCCTGTTATTTTTGCCTTTACCACTGAAGCACATGTGCAGAGAGTTTGTTGATATTACCCTAAGAAGTATTTCTCATTTTCTAATTACGTTTTTAGAAGTTCTTTGAACAAACGATTGATTTATTTGTACTTTCTTCTTCAAAAGAGGGTTTTTGAGATAAATGCAACAAGGAAAAAATTAAAACTGAAGCATATTCTTGGATACATCAGCAGTGAAATTTCTTAGTAAATTTGCTTCTTTTACAGATGAAGAGTATAAGTCTTGATGTAGTATTGTTTTGAACCCTCGTTCAACAAAATGTATTATAGAGCATATCAACTCTATGCAGTTGTTTGTTTACATACTGCAGGTTCTTTAAAATAATTGAGTGTTACTCATGCATGTCTGATATATGTTTTCGCTGAGATCTGCACTTTCACATGAACACTATTTGAATGAATACATTATCTTTGAATTGGATTATCATTGCAGCCAGACGTTTCTCTTTGTTTTTATGTTTCTCATGTAGTCTTCTTACTCATAAGCATTTTATACAGTATGCAGAACAACACCCCCCCCCCCCCAATACCATTGCTATCTTTTCCAGACATATGGTCTAAAAAACTGGTAAGTTTAAGTGAACCGAACATCCAATTGTACAACATTGCGGCTACACAAAAGGACATTGAACAAATTGATCCGCTTTGGCTTTCAACCCCCCCATATTTCTTCCCCCAGCTCTTCACACCAAACACACACTGGAGTCTGATCTGTTCTTACAGTGTTGTGCATGTGCTTCAGATGGATTTGGGACTGAATATTGACAGTCCAAATCTCTTTACTTTATCAGCAGTGTTATTACAGTTATGACGCCTTTGACCTTCAGGAATAATTCCCACTGATTGGCCCTTCCATTTGTGCGTCTATTACTAGGTACAAACCGTCATGATTGCAATCAGACGTGTTTTTTTTTCTCAATTCATGCCTTGTAACCTTGCAGTGCGAGCACTTGATGAGAGAAACCAGTGTGTCCGTTGTAAAGTGATGGTGTTTTCCATAATATGTGGTTTTAATCGCATTGTGTCCCTGTAGGCATGTCCAGTTAAATCCTTGTACTGTTAGTTACTGTAAGTTCATAGCTATAACAGTGTTTTTAAGATTGTTTGTATATAGTACATAACCCAAAGAATTTCCAGATTGAATTAGGCTTTGTGCTCAACTCATCCAAACATGATTCGGAAATGTTGAACTTTCAAACAAGCATTCACGTAAACCTTAATAAATGTTTGATTACATTGTTGTATCACAATCAGCTTTCACCAAAGAGTATACAGTTGTGTGAATGGATATGCATCAGGGCAAAGAAAGCACTGTCTATGATTGAGGGTCACTGCATGCTACCATTGTGTGGAAAGAGAGTTTTGAAGGTTGCCTTCTACGCATTAAAACAAGCAGAACTGATAGCTGTGTGCTTAAAGCTTACACCCACTAAGGAGTCAACATTCCTCTATGAGAGCTCAATACTTCTTGCTAAGGAAAAAAGTAACTGGAAAGAAATATAGCTCAATTGAAAGTGCTATCTTTTTTTCTGTATGATAGAAACAATTAGAGAAATGGACTGACGTACATCATCTATTGGCAGCAGTTCATGACTCAGAGCTGGTGTTAATAGTTAAGGCCTCAGTTTCTCTGGCGTGGCAAGGCAATATGATGGCAGTATTTGACTCAGGAAAATGTTGTTTACTTGACTTCCCTTGACCTTTGCGAGGATTTTCCCCCCACCTTTTCCACTCGAAGAATGTTGGAGTGTGAGTAACTCAATGCCAGTTTTACAGCAAACCAAATAGGTGACACAGCTAGCACAAATATTTCAACGAGAAGCATTTTGCCTGTCAGATTTCTGGACGGAGTCCATGAAGTGCCGAGCCATGAGTAAAGTCACTCATGCATTTCTTTTATGCATTATATATTTTTTTGGGCATCCAGTTTGTCGTAAATAAAGGAAACATATCAAAAATATTTAGGGAAATTATTGTAGACTGATACCTTAGCTGAATGTTTTCTCAGGCACTTTCACTCATTGGTGTGAACCCAAGTCCATTTGATGTCAGTTTGTGTGAAAGAGGTTTTCAGATCTTGGTGATCTGCTTTAAAAGGTGGGTTAGGATACGATTTATTTGTGTTCATCTATAGTTACAGTGAATATGAGTGAAATCCACATTGGCATACACTCTCAGAAAATAAAAGGTACAAAAGTTGTCACTGGGGCGGTACCTTTCCAAAAGGCAGACCTTTGTACCTAAAGAGTCCTTATTGGTACCTTAAAAGTACATATTAGTACCTAAAGTGAACATATTAGTACCTTAGAGATACAAAAGTGTACCTTTTGAAAAGGTACCGCCTCAGTGACAGCTTTTGTACCTTTTTTTTCTGAGAGTGTACAGACGTAAACTGCTTTTATTTTAATGCTCCATATTAATATCATATGATATAGTTTAGCAATATCACACGAGCATGAGTGTTTTTTTGTTTTATTTTTGCAAAATCTCAAATTCAGTAAACATTGAGCGTTAATAAAATGTTACATTTTTGACACAATATTATCTATTTTTGCTCAGTTTTGCCAATGAGACTAGTTCCAAACACAGCCACAGCAGAAGCATTGTGCCTTTCCAAGCAACTAACACTGGTGTTTTAATACTGAATGAATTGAGTGAGTCAGTGATTCATAAAGACAGTCACTTGGTTCATTTATGAATGAACCAGCCATTAAAACATGTAGGTGGAATGGATGACTGAATGACACTCTAACTCTTTAAGACAGTGGTTTGCTGCCATCTACCAGTGCTTTAAGTTTCCAAATTTAGAGTCACTAAACAAAACAAAACAAAAGAAAATCTAATTTATTACATTGTTTTTTTGCAATTCTAATTTAAGTATAAATGCATCCATGCCACCTCTGAACAATCTTTGTAAATATATACCACTTAAAGGCCCAAGGTTGTTGTTTTTTTACGCACATGCTACCAATTGTGCACAAAGGATTTCAAAGTATAGTCCATTTAAGTTGTATGCGACTGCAGGCAGTCTACACATGTGCTATAGAAAGCTTCATCTTTTGGTCTATTTTCTCCAGAAGTTATGACTGATAAAAGTGTCTTTGCACTATTTTAAAGTAAGTGTTGCCACCTTGTGGATCAACTGATTAGTGCAAAACCAAGTCAGTGCATGTGTGCAACCTATTACAAAAATCAGATGGTGTGCTTACTATTCTAGTGATGTGACTGTATGCAGGCTCTGAAAACAATGTTATGGCCATATTGTTGCCTTAATGCTGTGTTCACACCAAACGTGAATAGAGCGTCTGGCGTGAATTATTTCAATGTTAAGTCAATGCAAAGGTCTGTTTTACACGCGTCTGGAAGTCTCGCAGTCTCGCAGCGCGAATGAGACGTTTAGCGTCTGGTGTGTTACGCGCGAATTGTGCATTTATGTGTTTGACGCGAATTCGCGTCTGCCGCCCGAGTTGAAAAATTTTAACTTTGCCGTCAATTTACGCCGCTTTAACCAATCAGGAGCCTGCTCAGGAGTCACTCATTCAACACGGAGAAACGACTGATTTTGTCAGTGAGCAGTCAACTGGAACTTTATGTCACAAGTATCATACACAAGTTCATATTTCAGGAATAAAACGGACCTCGCTTGGAAGAGTGTGTTGTAAATACACATTTAACTTTTGAGTCACGTACATGTTTATCGACCCACGGCCTTTCTGCTGTTTTTTTAAAACTATTTTCCCCCTAATATAGCCTACAGCTACTTTTTGCTAACAAGATAAAGTGTTTATTCAGAGGACGTGTGCTGGAAAAAGTGGAAAAGACCCGAGTGTTCGATCAACATCAGCCATCTTGCAAACAGACAACCGCTAGCACTTGCTCCTCCCACAAGAAGCAGATTTCGTCTCAGACGTGCGTCAATTTCGCTTCAAACTTTTGCTTTCTACACGCGTCTATTTCGCTCTAGACGCGCGAATGCATTCAAAATGTTCAAGCGGCAAGCTAGACGCGGTAGACGCGAATTTGACGCTCTATTCACGTTTGGTGTGAACACAGCATAAGAATGTATGTGCAGTAAATTCTTTGTTGAATCAAAAAGTTTATTTTTCAAGTCATGTTTTTTTTCACGTCTTTTCAGTGTTTTTCTCATTTAACATAATAATAATGACTTTTTTAGCCTAAATTAATGTGCAATTACTGTAATTTGTGATTAATTTGATTCATTAATTGGCACATGTTAATAATTAGACCCAAAATAGTATCACCTGACAGCTCTACTACAAATACTTCAATACTAGAGTTAAACTGGCCTCTTGACTCATTATGTAGCCGCCGTTAGTTTCCACAGTGCTATTCATGTTGATGAGGCAAACACACCATGTTTCTTACCCAGAAGTACAATGTGAAAAGATCTGTTGGGGCAGGAGGAGAATGGTGCAATTGAGCTCAGTTTCAGGCGATGTAATTGAACCAAGTGTGAAAACGGCATAACAAAAATAATAAAAAATACACACAGACAAGACACAAGGATCATTATCTCAGAAAGTAGGAGGCAGCTGAATTTTGCAATGCTTTCGCATATACCTGCTATTAAAAGGAATCTGGCTTTTTGTGTGTGTCTGGTTGAAATGATGTGTGTCGTATGTGGGCAGATGACATGTTTCAAAGGGAAATGCACAGAAGGATTGTGTGAAGAGGATAGTCATTTTAGACACTAGGGAAATATGTCAAGATGAGTTGATAAACCTAAGAGAATTCTAGCCATCACTTTGCTGCCTTGTGTACTATCTAAAACATTTTATATGACACCTGAATTTATGATATTGTAATTGCATTTTATCAGATGCTTAAAGATATGTACACAAAAAAATACACAAACACACACATTACACAATGCTACTGTTCCAGCTGAGCTTGAGTTGTGGAAAATAATGGTCTTTTAATATAATTACAAATGTTATATAGTCTTTCTTCGGTGTAGTTTCAGTTTTTCGATTTGGGGAAATTAACCAGCCATTAATTATTTTTTTTTTTTTTACTAAATGTATGTGCATTATTTTATTAAAAAAACATAACATAAAAAAAAGAAATTACAGGTTAAACAACTGGAGATTAATAATAAAAAATTAGGTAACACTTTACAATAATGGTCCATTAGTTAAGAGCATTAGTTAACATGAGCTAAACAAGAACAACCCTTCTACAGCATTTATTAATCTTAGTTGATGTTCATTTCAACATTTACTAATGCATTATTCAAATATATATATATATTTTTTTTATAACAGTGCAACTACAATAAAAATATCTATGGTTATTTTTCTTTGCTTTCAAACGTTAAATGCTTTTATTTTGGCAGAAAGCAGCAGGGAAACGTCTCTTTTGAATTTCTTTCATTCAGCTGACCAACATTTACAAACCATTCTCATTCAAAACCTGCAAAGATGTTTGGCGCATGCTATATAATATAAACGAGTCAAACTCAGAGCGCTTTCAGAGATTCAGAGAGTTCATGTGCAGCAGCATTGACTGCGAACGAGATGCTGAACGAGATGAGAACACTGTTCTCATGTTTCATATACTTCCCAACACTGATTTTACTCACATTTGGTTCTTGGCGAGTGTTAATTTTAGGCCCTAGGCATAATAGTGCAACTCAAAACGTTTTATATGTGTCAGTTACAGGCTAATCTGTTGGTACCCATGTGCTAAAACACTGATGTAGCTATCTCTACACCAACCATCATTCAGTAGACCATGCAGTTGATAGTTCAGAAGGAATGGCATAATTTTGACTCAATCCCCTGTGAATGTTGTCTTCTTTCCCGAGTTCGCCTATCAAAGTCCCGGCCCCTGGATTCCAGGCAGCTCTGCATTCCACAACTCCCAGGTTGACAGAGTAGTGTTACCATGTGAAAATTTGCAGTCATGAACTTTTAGCTTCTCCACTGTAGTGGCAAGAAGCATTCGAGTCAAAGATACCAAGTATCAGGCATCGTGGATCTGAGGTGCTGGAGGTATACAGGCTCTTCACCAGACGCCACCAAACTCTTGGCAGAGCTGGCTGTGAAGGGGGTGGCGAGGGGCTTGGGTGGGGGATTCTTAAAAGGACCTTTATTAGTTTCATTGCAAACCTCAGGGGCTTATGGGAGTTTGTAAGAATGCAGTTCATTGCTCTAGATTTTCCAGCCAGGAGATTCAATACCGCTCGGGAGAAATGCTAAGTGACCTAGTATTCAGATAGCAGCAAGGCCCTGATGCAAACCCTGGGCAGCATGCTATATAACTATATAACGCTCTTAGCTTGACACCAGCACAGATTACTTCTCCAGTTATTTACCCTTGCTTCTTCCTTTCCAGGTAGACCTGTGCATTGGGTTTTGTGATGCAGGTTGATAGCCCACCCATTCTTTCTCTGAGAGATCATACATAATTATGATCGTAGCCCAGTGTGTTTGGGTTTGCGCTGCTCTCTGTGAGTGAAGGTTTGTGATTTGGATAAGTGTGAGCGCGAGCTCCGCTGACGATGTAGCAAAACACTGGGGTTCATTTATCCAGTGCCCCACGCCCTTGTGACTGCTGGGTAATATATGCAGAGAGCATGTGCTGTAAACGCTGCACTATCAGTGCCACAACCTGCATTCCTCCACACGGCTTCTCACTGACACACACAATCTGCTTTTCCTCATGAAGTCAAAGACAAAGTAAGAGATCCCTCTTATTTTTCAGTGCTTCCAAACATTTAGCCACATCGTTGTTTGTAGCAAACAATTTTTTTTTATGATCCAGACAATTCCCACCCAAGATTTCCTCTCAGTCTGAAACATGCTATATTATGGAAGCAATGTATTTAAATGTGACTTTCAGGACAGGTCAGAAAATGTCAGAGACACATATACAAGCTAAAGAAAAAAAGAAGAAGTAAAGTGCCTAGCAATTATTTAAAATGAAATATTTTGTTTACAATATACCATACCATTTAAAAGTTTGGGGGTAGTAGTTTATTTAAGAAATACATTGTGTCAAATTGGTAAAAAGTAATAAAGACATATACCATTAGAAAATATTTAATATTTTGACCCATACAATGTTTTGTTGGCTATTGCTACAAATATACCCCAGAGACTTAAGACTGCATTTGTGGTCCAGGGTCACACACACACACACACACACACACACACACACACACACACATGTGCATGTATCCTCCATAACATGCAAAAACTTTAAGATTATCTACAGATATCTCAGTGTGAATACTAATTAGTTCACCCAGTTTTTTCTGTACAGACAGAATAAGGTGCAATTTCACAGAACCTAACAACATGCTAATCAAAGCAACAGATTATCATCTTTTCTCGCTTTAATTAACAATTTGTCTAAAAATAAAATTGTAGTGTTGATTTATGATTCATCACTGCATGACTTGCTGAGGATTTGACATCACTTCACACATTGCATTGTTTACTGATGGAAAGGCCTGTAATGTTTTGACAGGACACTTCATTAGCAAGGTGCATTAAACAATAAGCATCTGAATGAGATACTGAAATACTGAAAACAAAACTTTTTTTTTAAACTAATTTAATTTTGCATTCCACTGATGTCAACTTTTATCATTTGAACATGAAACTTAAAGTCATACTACATAATAGTCCTTGAAACTTACCCATTTTACTAAAGTTATCCAAAATATATTTCTACTGGAGTAATGACATAAGCAAAAATGACTTATGCAAATCAGAAATGCTGCTTAAATGATAAGCTAGTAGGCAGAAGTCAAAGAAGGGGAGCTCATCTTAAATCAAGAGGGGAATCAAAAGTGGCACTAGGGAGTAATTTTTTTCTTTCTTTCTTTTTTCCAGAAATGTTTCATGTTTTCTTCTGTAAAGGGTACAGAAAAAAAAAATGACTGGATGTCTGAGAACTACACAGAAATACGTTCGACCTTGCCATCAAGGTTCACTTACAATAGGCCATTTAACTGTCTAATCAAAGGGGTGGGATGTTCTGAAAAACTGAGAGACACCTCCTGATAATTAAGCAATCTCTGATTAACTCCCATTGGGATGCCAACTATTCACCTCTGAGTGCTCTCTCTGTCCTTCCACTCATGTTCCTCAGCTCCAATCAGACACTTTTGCAGAACATGTCCTTGTTTCTTCTGACCTCTGCCAGATCACAGCAGGCTGCACCTTTGGACAGAGTGTTGCAGCACTTGTAAAAAGACCAGCTGAAAACTGAGTTAGCTTAGCGCTGATGTTTTCTTAAAGGGACAGTCTCCTGAAAAAATAAAATAAAAAAATCTGTCATTATTTACTCGCCCTCCACTTGTTCCAAAACAGA
Source organism: Carassius auratus (assembly GCF_003368295.1). Lineage (NCBI taxonomy): Eukaryota > Metazoa > Chordata > Actinopteri > Cypriniformes > Cyprinidae > Carassius > Carassius auratus. The sequence goes on from NC_039269.1 coordinate 28,348,802, forward strand.
ATGTGAGCAAACTAATAGTTGCTGGTAGTCATTGACTACCTTTTTTTTCATACTATGGAAGTAAAAATATCAACTTTTATGTTGAGAAAATCATACAGATTTAGAACAACTTTTCTTTATTTACCCTAAAAAAATGGAATGTAAAATGTGACAATATGCCCCCCAGGTGGAAAACATTTAGTAAAACATGACCATATGACAGCATAAAATGTTTTCCTTGCTTTATGTTTTGCTTAAAATAATTATTTTTATGTTGCAAATATTATGAAGCTTGCTCTTAAGAATGACATAGATAGAAGTTCATCTTTCTGATTAGTTGTTCAAGGTACCGCATATATGCAAAACTGGAAATCTAACGTTCGTGTATCTTCATATAAATATGACTAATAAAATGTGTTATTTTACTTATGGATTAAGGAGCATCATCTCTTTAAACGTGTTTGCCAGAGGCTATATTTAAAATATCATATAACCATCTTAAAGGGGTCATATGGTACGATTTAAACATTTGCTTTCTCTATGGAGTGTTACAAGCTCTTGGTGCATAAAGAAGACCTGTAAAGTTGCAAAGATTAAAGTCTCAAATCCAAAGAGATATCACAATCACAGCGAACTGGATAACTGGCCAATCAGAAAACAGTTCGCTTTGAAAAGCGATGAGCCTTGTGAAAATCGACACGTTTCAGAAGCCGAGGCACAGTGGAGAAACAATAATGAACATTATGTGGAAAATAATGTGTTTTTGAACCTTAAACCACATAAACACATTTAATTACACCAAATGCACCAAATAATGTAATCATATGACCACTTAAAAATTGGACGTGAGCTTTAAACGAGATTGTAATTACACCTTTTATGATTAGGATTAGAATAGATTGCTTAAAATAGTAGCTTTGAGTTATAATAATTTTTTATACTTTCTTCAATGTTTTGCACACAGAGCTTTCCGTCCCATTTAGACTACACAGTGATCAGGATAACGTCTACCAAGGTGTCGTTGTTATCTGGCTACAGGCAAGTTGTGGCAAAGAGTCACTCCTCAGAACACTTCTTATCACATTTTACACCGAAAAGCTTTTTACGAGCACGGTGTTAGGAAGCAGCCACATTTAGTTCTGACACTCACGAGTAAGCAGCGGTCTGACAGCGGCCATAGAGCAACCAAAGGGCAGTGGAGATCCCTCGATAACAGCATTATTAGGTTGATGCTTTCTTGACATTCTCCTGCTGCATAATGATATCAGGCGGTCTAGTTTCAGCCTTCATGTCATTTGGCACGGGCTATTTGTTAGAATGCCAGAGGTGCAACTAAAAAGATGTGACAGCAAAGCCTTGGCGTAATTTCACACTGCATTTTAGATATGTTTACAGCTAGGGACCTTCAAATGACATTAAAATCCTACAGTGGTGTGCAGAAGTGAGCTTTAGTTTGGTTTTAGGGTATGTTTATATTACGGCTAATTACATTGGCACTCATTTTCAAATGAGAAACACAGTAAAACATGCCTTCTGGGCTTAAATTAGTTGTTAGGGCATTAATGAAGGTGGTTGCAAAAACTAGTAACATCTTCACATGTGATAATGAAGATGTTAACTTATGCTAATAACACTAGCCTCGTGGCTGATATGGTATCTGGTCTTATTGTGGGTGATTAACTGATGCACATTATTCCCTATTCTAAGTAATTGTTCAAAACCTGCTTATACATATAAAACATTTTACCTTTCCACTATTGTGTGTGTGTTACCATTTGAATGTCACATTGCATAAACTGAACCTTTGGCTAAAGCTACAGACCTTTTGCTGGTCTCTTTTTTTTCTCTCCAGACTTGTCATCATCCATTTATGCTATTTATTGCAGGATATATCTCTTTGTAAGGCTTTCAGACTTATCCTTAGTCATATTTATTTCATAAAGTCCTTAAATTTGTCTGTTCACTCCCCTGCCTCAGGCATTTGAAAATGTAATGAACCTATTAGAATGTACCTGTAATATTTCAGAGTAAATGCTCTGATGTCTTGCTCCATGCTCTCCTGCTCAACTCTTCTTTACTTGAAAAGTGATGCATAGACAGAAAGCAAGAAGCCATGATTCAGTAAATAATATTGAAGATAACAGTGGAGGAAAAACTGTTGTTGTTGCATCAAGACACCTTTACGGTCAACTGAAATTGGTGCAGTTTCAGACTACGTGTCATAATTATCAGAGCATCCAGCTACGAAATTGCCTTATATGACAACAGTACGAAAACAAAAAGCAATGAGATCCTTACAGAATTCATATATGTTTATATTAATATGCTGGGCAGGCATGCTTGGAGACAGTGTAACATGCAAAGAAATTAAAACCATCTGTGCATGAATGTAAAACATGCAAAATGTGTGTGTGGGCGCATGTACATCCATAAAAGTCCCTCAAACATTATCTTATGTTAACGCATTGTTAGCATCTTAGTTAAGAGCGTAACATCTGTAGTATCTAAAAATAGAAAGCACTTAAGGGAATTAAAAACATGTTCTAATCCATAATCTAGACTGGGTTATTCTGTCATTGCATTAAGATTTCTATAATGAGCCCACATACAGGTTAACAGCTGTGTGCAAATGATTGTGCTGGTGGCACACAGACAACCATTCGGCTTCCGTTACACACAAACATCCACCCCCTGTCTGGGCAGTTACAAATGAATGACATGGTGTAAATATCCATTAAGGTATTGCAAACATCCTAGTGTCCACTCTGCACTTTATGTAACCCGTTTTTAAGCTTTAGATGAAAATGAAAATGCAGTGTTGTTGGCAGTGTTCAACAAGAAAACATACTGTATATTAACGGATCTTATATAATAGATAAAAACACACACACACACACACACACACACACACAAATTCTGTTACAAGTAAAAAAAATGGAGGGAGAGGCCACTTCTGGCCCATGAGTGCACAACTCACAATGTTTCCATACCAAATTCAGCTGCTGTTCTTGAGTCGTATCTGGCCAAGGCAAGACTGTAATTAGGGAACTAAATGCTGCACTAAGTCAGAATGTGGTTTTGCAAGCATTTCCAAGGGACAACCAGTCTTGTGGCCTGTGGTTTTTATCATCAAATGCAAATTGCACAGTTGAGGAGGAGTGGCACTGACTCACAGGCTTCATAAGGTCCAGGAAGCCGCGCGGCTCGAACATTCATGTGGTGCAATATGTCAGAAGCAACATATTCATGTCTTTTCCAGATTGTGGACGTGCCATTAAAAACACGATGGCAAGGCTATAATTTGCATGATTACTGCCCTCTGTCTTTCTTCTCCTTTAAAAAAGGGATATTTTGAAAGAATGCCAACAACAAGGAAGGAAAAGTTAGGCCAGGGTGTAAAGAAGTACAAAATACCAAAACAAATATAGGTAACACTTTAGTACAGGGTCCAATTCACACTAATAACTAGTTGCTTATTAGCATGTCTATTATTAACATATTGGCTGTTTATTAGTGCTTATAAAGTACATATAACGCATGACATCCTTAATCCTACCCAATACCCTAAACTTAACAACTACCTTATAAACTATTAATAAGCAGCAAATAAGGAGTTAATTGAAGTAAAAGTCATAGTTAATGGTTAGTTAATAGTGAGAATTGGACCCTAAAATAAAGTGTGACCCAAATATATATTAGAAAAAACAAATATACACTAAAATTTCCATAAAAATCTCATTTTATAGTAAGATGTGTCAATATTTACTGCTGTTTCATTTACCACCAGGATATTTAGGTGTTTTATATTTTCATGTTTCACAGAGAAATTATTTGGTTCTCTTCACTTTAGATTAGTTAATCTAAAAATGTGTCACATATGATCTGTTTGTGTTTCCCAATTTTTCCATTTTCATCTTATTGTGTGTATTTCAAGTGGCTGAGTTTCCACTGCTTATGTAGTTACCAATTGTGCACACCTGTTTCTTGTTTAGTTTTCACTGTTCCATATATTAATAGCCCTTTGTTTCAGTTGGCTTTAGTCTAGTATTGTCTTGATGTGTTTTCTGTTTTTTGTTGCTGTTGTGCTGTGGTTTTGTTAATACAGCACTGTAGAGGGCTGCATTGAGTTTAGGCTCAACCCAACGCAAATCTCGCGGGAGCGAGCGGTTTTACCTTTGCTGTGGGTGGGTGTGGGGGGTCAGAACATCTCGCGGGAGACCCGCGGGGAATGGTGGTGTGTAGTAGAAATGGAGTCAACACAAGAAGTTGAGAAGAAAATTAAAGATGCTGTTTACTTGACAAAAGCAAAGTAAGGCAAGTCAGACATCTGGAAACAATTCTCATTTGTTACAGGAAAAAAATGCGTTTTATTTTGAGCATTCCTGCCAGAGCATGTGAGCGGGGAGCGGGGAGCGGAGTGGTAATATTTCCTTAAAAGCGCTGAGCGCCTTTCTGAAGATTCCGCTCCGCTCGCTCAACCCAGTCCATTATCTAAGCGTTCTTTAAGTGCATTTTATCTTGTGTGTGCTTTTCACTGGCTTAATAATCCAGTTGTATTTTGTAAAGATCTATGCACATTTCATCTTGTGTGTGTATGCGTTTGTGTTTTAATGAACCTTTTTTATTGCACAACATTGGGAAACAATTAGCCTAATACATTTAATGAAATTAAGAAGAATGTAAGAATTTCGTTTTGAAAAATTGCTATTTATCAGCATGCATTATTTTAGACAATTATCCAAGGATTTCGACATAAAATTGATCTAGTATGCTTAATTGTTTATATATATAACTTGAACAAATATTTAATCTGAGAACCTATTTGTGTACATTTTTCACAAGCTCTGAGATAAAGTCAGCGGGAGCGGGCGGGAGTGGACACATAGGTTGCGGGAGTGTGCGGGCCTGGTCAAACATTCAGCGGGAGCGGCCGGGTGCGGGTTTAAGAAAACAGTCTCTCTCTACAGCACTGCTTATGATTAGATCCTTAACGCACTGACTGTAATTTCCTGGACCTTTCTCTTCCACTATTTCCACTTGACATGGATGACTCCCAACTAGGTCCATATCCCGTCTTCCTCCAATGAGTCCACCAGGATTCCCTGACTTCTTCTTCCTGCTCCAGTGGCTCTCCCCCATCCTCCAGATTCACTGGTGCAACCAACATTTCCATCGTGGTCTTTTGAGTCGATGCCCAAGCCTGTAACTTCTGACCATCTGACTCGACCTTAACCCTGGGCCCTATGATCCCTTGGCTCCACTTTGGTCCTCCATCATTTCAGTACTACCATAATCACTCACTCCTTCCAGTCTCACCATGGCTTCACCGTGGACTAATGGGCCTTTAGATGCACCTTGGCACTTAACCTCTTTGGCTCCACTGGGGTCCTCAATCCTTTTGATTCTACCAAATCTACTCCAATCTTCTGGTCCCCAGGATCCACCTTGGTCCTCCGTTCTTCCTGCTCCATCATTGCCCTTTTGTCCACTTTAAGAAAAGAGATAATATATTTTTTTAAGGCACACCAACTACAAAGAAGTAAAAATTTGCCATGGTGTAAAGAAAGAAAATACAGAAGCACATGAAATAAATAAAATAAAATAAAAATCACCTTGATCCTGTGTTCCTCTGGCTCTCTCTTAGTCTCCATCCCCTTCAGTTCTGCCTTGGTCTTCCAAATATTACATATACCTATTTTCCAAAGGACTCTTAAGATGAAGTCTTCTAGAACTCTTTGCTTTTCCATTGTTTCTGTTCCCACTTTCTGTGAGTATTTCCTGTAGAGAAGTTTGTTTTTTGTTGAGTTCTCTTCAGAATATTAATAACAGTATGTTTCAGTTCTCTTTGGTCCAATTATTATTATTATTATATTATTTTTTTTGTTGCTGTTGATTCCTGTATTTCAGAGATTTTTTGTTGTTAATAAAGCACTACTTGTAATTAGATACTCTCCTCACTGTACCACTTTGTGACAAAATGTACTATAGTTTGTCTATTACAAGTCTGCATTCTGTGCCATTTTCTTTCTTCTGTGAAACATGAGGAGATGTTTTGCAGAATGTCAGAGATGCGGGATTACATACTGTAAGTGGTTTATACTACAAAACTCCAAATGGAATAAAACGGTACCATGAAGTATTCAGTGTGATTGATAATCTAAAGGCAGACAAGTGAGGAACCAAAATGTAAGTCTATTACAGTATCAATAAAAAAAATTATTTAATAATCAATCAATAAACTTAAATTTAATTGATCTAATAGAAATTAGAGTTTATTCCTGAACTTACAGCATGCTACAGTCTTTGCACAAATATACACATCACATAGCACTGCATGCAAATGTACCAGTCTTAAAATAGGTCATCATAAGTTTTTGTCCTTTTTGCAGCTTGGCAGTGTAGATCACTATTCCTTTTTTTCCGTTGTTTTGGAAAAGAGCAAAACTTTCTGCCTAACACCTCCTTTTGTGGTTCATAGAAGAATGAAAATAATACAGAACTGAGAGCATGATGACAACATTTTCTTTCATTTAAGGGTCAGTCAAGGGGACATAGTTCTTTGCAGGGGGACACAGGACTTATGTCCACACACTGTTGATTTTTTTACGGTGAGTTCTCAATGATCACAGGATGCAATACTGTCATTTTTACTGGCTCAGGAGTTTTGCTTTGACTTTATCTGTCATATTTGTACCGCTTCCTTTTGAAAGTGACATGTTTGTGAGCAGTCCTTCATGCATCACTACATTATTGCCAGAGGAAATGAACCCTTTTATATTTTAGCTAATGGCACTGAACCTAACATGACCGTTTATGCACTTCATGTAGACTTTTCTACAAAGGTCTGCACAGTACTGCTTTTTTTTCTATACCACTCAGTGTTGCCAATTTAGCAATTTTGTTGCTAGATTTAGCACATTTTCTAACTACCCGAGTAACTTTTCTTTTCAAAAAGCACCTAGCAATGAATTTAGATATTTTTAAAAGGTCTTTGGCAACTTTTAGCAACTTTTGTAAAGTGACTCAAATGGCACATATTTTTATCTAAATTACACAAAAAGAGGAAACCATTGAGCAGCTAGCCAGCCACGCAGCACATCAACCTGAAGAGAGCTGGAGATACAGTACAAACAGTACAAACATCAAATGTGCATTAAGTTTCTAGTTTCAATTGGTAAATAATAAATGCACATTTATGATTCAGCATGATATTAGCTTATATATAAAATAGTTGTTTTGGTAGGTACTCTGTAAGAAAAAATATGTGAAAAAAAATGAAAAAGTAGTCATTTTCTGCCAGGATGTTATCCAGGTTGTAACCCTGTAACCTTAAAACACAAAATGCAATGTGGAATTGAACACATAGGTAAAACACCTGTGAAAAATAAACAGTACATTGTGTCTTATTTTTATACACTGCTTAAAATATTATTGTTCAGAATGCACAGTTTTACTATTTGATAAGAAAATAACTAAACTGATCAATAATTAAATATAGTGAAAAATCAGATCACAAAGATGTGCTACTGTACTTATGTTACTTATACAAATTAAAATATTTTATGTTTATAATATTTTTTATGAACTAACAACATTTAAAAATCTGTATTTGTTTGCTGAGATGGTTTTGTGTAATGCACACATTCATCATCATGCAATGACATCACAACATCATTTAGCACATTTTAGCAACTTATTTTTTTTTTTTCCTTCGGACTGTCTGGTCACAGCTTATAATGATCATCTTCCTGATCTTCATACGTCCTGTTCTGCAGCCTGTATTTTTGGTAAATTCTTAGTTTTATGACAGGTTAGAATTGATTTGTTTTTCAGCTAAATAGTGGTGTGATTACAAATACATCTTATTAACCATTAATAACCATAATAAAACATGCATATATGTATTACATGAATGTGATGCATATTAAACACTACTGTCTTGTGTCTTATGCATGTTATGTATGAAGTGGAGTGAATAGGAGATTGTTCACAGCATTCGCACATACATGTATGTGAACAAATACTTTATAAGCATGCATGTCCAATATACTTTTACACAATAAACAGAAATGCGAGGGTAAAAATAAATAAATAAATAAATAAATAAATAAATAAATGAATTGCATTCCACATGCCGACTTCTATTAAAATAAAAAAAATATGGACACTATAGTGGCAGATTGCGTATCAATTTAATAAAACCAGAGCAGTCTGGTGGAAACTTCCATTGTCCCAGATAGCAACACACCTGGACGGATGTAGTCCATCCTTATGGTGTGTTGTCAGTGATGATTTGTGGATGCAGTTGTCATGCTGTTGTTTGCTATGACCATATTTACCATGTGTTGCTCCTGCTCTGCTGTGAACAACAAACTGCTGTTTTCTTCCTCCAGTGAAGGATCATCTTGCAATTCTTCAAAAACATGATGAATGGTTAGGGTGCAAGATTTCTTTCAGTATGCAATGAAAAGTTACAGCAGTGCTGTTAGTGCTGCAGTACTGTATACCAGGTTGTATGGTTTACCAGGTTGGTATATCATGAGAAACTCAGACTTGAGATGACATTGACTACTGTAGCAGTTTAGGTTAAGCTGGATTCTGTGCTCAGTGTCCTTAAAAACTCAAATTATGGTTGACCTGATAGCCAGCACTTTTGTACTCCACTTTTCCAGCTCCTCTTTGTCTCACCCGCCTCTGATTTTCATTTTTTTTTTTCTTATTCTGTGTCCAGTTGTCGTCCAGTCCAGGAAATCCAATCTGAATCCTATTCGCAAAGCTCAAACTCAAACTTTCTAAGTGAACAAATTAGCATTTTTGCACATGAAACACAATAGGGCCTCTGCACCACAGGAACCTTTTCATACTACCAATTGTGGAACTACCCACTTTTTGCCATTTTCGAAATGTCGGTAGTGGGTGTGATTTGGGTACCATACTGCCTTTTTCGAGAACCAAATTAGCTCCTACTCCGGAGAAGGGTCTAACCAGCAATACTGGTACTACCTGTGACATAAGTAGACACTGACTGGCCAAATGTGTACGAAAACGCCCTCAAGCACTATGATTTAAAACACTGTGTAAACATTCTGTAAACATTGTGTCAACTCATTTCGCAAGTATTGAGAACAGTAATAGATGGATGGATGCTGAAGTGCAGGCACTTGTAGCAACTGTAGCATGGCTAGTTGTCGTTGGAGATTCTTAGTCCTCTGTCCATTCTTTTAATCGCTTTATGTATACGTCGACATTCCATGTCCATTATTGTGAAACCCGCGAGACAAAACAAAAACACAGCTCCGATCACAGCGCCCTCCATTCTCTTGTTGTTAACGTTGCTCTTCTTTGTTTTTGTTGTTGAACGGCGTGCACAAATGACGTCACTGTCGACCAGTTTACGACACTTCCTAGTACACACTGTCGGTGCAAATGCAACCCTTTAAATGGTCCTAGGAAATAGTTCACGCAAAATCTTCTAAGTACTTTAGTACTGTATATTTAGTTCTGAAACAAAAGAGGATGTGAAAGGCACTAATAACTGTAAGTTATGAGGGATTTATATTATAGAGAATAGAGTTTGTTTTACAATTTCAACTGAGTTTAAAGCAGATAACTTGCTTGCATTTTTGCTGACTTGGTCTGAAGATTAGGTACACACTGATGCATGGTTTTACTGAGTGGACCTCAAGTACCACTTTTATTGTGTAAGGAATTTTCAGTTCGGAACATAAAATAATATGTCTCATGACTTTCTGGCTGATTGTTTCTTTCCATTGTTCTGGGAAAGCTTGGACAAAAATTGCCAATGACCACAGTAAAGTCAACTCAGCAGCAAATATCTGCTTTATAACTGCCAAAAACTGAAGGCCGCAAATATTGTGTACATAGTTTGTTTCTCAGAAATGATGACAAACAAAACATCTTGGAACCTAACTGTGTTTGCCCGTAGTGGTGATGCAAAAGCCTGACCACTGCTTGGTTTGGTGTGGCTAACATGAACAGTGCTGCCATGTTCTGTTACAAAGAGCTATAGCCAAAAACCATCTCAGCTGCACAGAAATGGTTACTGACACTGGGAAATGTACTGTAATGTGCGGCACCTCCAGCATTAAAATATGATGATTTCCAGATCCTGGAATTATGCATTTTTATTTAAAATGTGATGCTCGGATGCTTAAACATCATACATGCATACACCGTTTCTCCACAAACAGAATAGGTGTAGCTTGTTCAAGTACCCTCACATTTCCTTCAGGAACATGAAACTATTATAAAACCATAATAAGTATTATTTATTATTTTATTTATTTATTTATTTCTTACCACAGTTACCACAGTTTTGCTGTAGTAACAATTGCTGTATCAGTTATATTAGTTTGATGGAAAGTGTGGTTACCATGGTACATTTTTGTGAGGATAGCCTAATATAAATCAGCATGTGGTTAATTTACACATAACATGTCCGTTGACTTTTTTTTTTCATCAGTATCACTTTTAGCCTAATACATATAAGAATATGTATATGGACATACAGTAAATAGGGAATTACAGTAACACTTTAGATTAGGGAATACTAGTCACTACCGTTTTTGCATATTACTAGCATATTGGCTGTTTATTAGTAATTGTAAAGCATTAATAAAGCAGACTTTGACTTTTGACTTAATGTCTTATTTTGCATTACCATATTCTAGATCATTTAACCCTACCCCATTCCCTAAACCTAACAACTACAACAACTGCTTAACTATCGATAAGCAGCAAATTACAAGTTTATTTAGATAAAAATAAATAGTTACAGTTTAGCATTTTTCATCCTTTTTGTCCCCTCACTAGTTCATGTCAGATATCCTGTGGAGTGACAAATTATTCTTTTAAAGTACAACTAATCCAGATTTTAAAGAAATTAGATGCATATGAATTATGAAATAATTGTGGCAAAATGCTTAAAATAGTTTTAGATGGAGTGTAGCATAGACAATTTTCCTCAAACTTTTCAACAAAACAGTACAATGTTTGTCTGTTGGATGCTTCCCACTAATTTTAATTTTTGGCAAAATTTAGAAATCCAAACATGATTGTTTAACCTGATAACTGTCACTCACGTTTTTGAAGATAGAGATGAATGTGCATGATACAAACCTAAATTTTTATAATTCATGACTGAAAACATTTTGTAACATGATTTTGATGTACCATTTACATGGTAATGCAATGTCTGATTTTAAAATGGGTTTTGAAGGATGCATTTTGAGATTTTATGTTTTCAAGTGATATATAACTTCTGATGATTTCTAAAATGTGATAGAGAAAAAGGCAACGAGGAAGTCTTTTTTTTTAAACAAAGGTCAAAGCTCCTTTTGTAATGTAGATTTCTGAAGGTGCACTCTTGTCATAAATTCATCTATTACTTTTCCTACATAATTTTTAACAAAAAATATTTGTAAAATATATATTTGGGAGTCTTAGACCTTTCCAACGATATATAGTTTGTCAACATTAGATTAGATTTGATTGTAAAATAGTATAGTCAACGTAGGCATCCCGTATACGGGACGGGGTGACGTTTAACAGGTTAAAGGATTTTTACTCTTTTTAAACATATTTACAAGAGTTAGAATTGTACATTGGTTTTCATAGCTTGTTAAAAGTTCAATATTTTTTCTTTCAATGCAAATTTACATCAGCAATTTTTTTACTTCAAGATACGTATTTAATATTTTGAATGAAACATATATTCATTAAAATATTTTTAAAAAATTAAAGTGATTACTGTCAAGTTTCTTTCTGCTTAGTTTTGAGAACTCTTAATTCACATTTTGTTCCGTGGTTGTATTGGTAAGGAGTTTTTATCAGTTTCCTTGGTTATGTTCACCTGTGTCTTGTTTACATCCTCCCTTACTGTTAACATTCGGCTATAGTCTGTGTTTCAGTTGCGCCTTGTAGTGATGGGAGAATCCTAACACCCATTACGAGTCTCTTCCAGTTCTTATTGTATCGTGTCTTGTACGTTTGATTTGAGTAGTATTCATTGATGCTGTGGCTTTTGGTTCTAGACCTTCTGGATTTGATTTTCATTAATAAACAAGTTGCATTTAGAGCCACACCTCAACTATACCTCAACGACACGTTTCCATCACATTATTACTTTTATGATACCACTGAGTAAATACTGCTCTAAATATGAACTTAATGAGGTATGACAGCATACAGATCTGCAGAAACTATATTTGTGTTCATATTAACGAGTCAAGCGGAGCCAGCAGCCTATTCATAAAATCATGAAGTGACACAGTGCCAAGCTGGATCCTCTACTCTCTTAAGCCTAAATACAGTAAACTCAATATTAGTTGAGGTATTTCCTTGAAAAGACACATTTGTTTTTTTGAGACAGAAATGCACAGTGTCATTCAAACACAGGGTGTGCAAAAACCTCATGTATTTATACCCTGTGTATTTTTCTCGTTTTCTTCCTGGACTGCCTCCAGCGCTGTTTAACAAAAAGAAGACTGTTTTGAATGAAAAGCTATAAATTCGAATATCTTAGCTTCCCCCTTGACTCTAATGTTTACTTTGGTGGCTGGGACTCAAGCCAGTGGAGAGGGAACAGTTTTCAGAAATAATTGTGAGGCGCAGTCTAATTACTTGTGATCCGCCTCTGGGGAAAGCTTAATCCTGAATTATGCTCAGTATCTTGATAGAGCGGTAAAGACGATCAGCATCCTGCCAGTTATTGTGTGTTGTTTGCCAGCCTTGTTGGCCTCACAATCAGAGGTCTGTTTAATGTAATTGAGGAACACCTCGCAGCCAATGGCTTATTTCTGTATCTCTGCAGGACCCGCATTGTGTTCTGTTTCAATTTAATATTATTTGAGTAATGTAAGCCAGCTTTGAATGGCACCAGGATGATATACATCCGATTGAATTAAGCTCAGGAATGCCATCGACGAGACGGGTCTGCTGACTGCTTGTTACTCTCTTGAGGAAGCAGCAGTTGACATGTAGTAAATGAGGTCAGACTCGAGGGATACCGTAACATAAAGCCACTCAAAGAAACCGTGTATCTCAACAAAGTATCTTGTTTTCATTAGCTCTGGCCTTTTTGTTTTGACAGGCAAACCCAGGTGACCGGTCACACCCTGATACACCCAATGAAATTTATAATGACTCCTTCAAAATATAAAATCTAGGAGACAGACAAGGGGTGAATTCACAAACTTTAATTTTGACATTTAGTAATTGGGAAACAAGCAGAACATTAGGAAAAATAGAATGTGGTAAGATTTCTGTGAAGTGATATTATATGGATTCTTACACGTTTCATGACCGTGAATCTGGTAATGTTTTATTAGTTTATTTAAAAGACCAATTCTCACTATTAACCACTTACTTATTAGTCAACCTGGTCTCATAAATACGTACCTCTGGGTACTTTTCTGCAACACTGTTTTTACGTACCTTACTGCATGTTTCGCCACAGTTTCAAAGAGAAATGTCCACTGTGAGTGGCGCTAAATCACGGGTTCATTTTGTAAAACCCTGGCACGTTTTTATTAGGTTGATATAAGTACATATTGCTGTGTTTTATGACGTTGCTTCAGGTACGTAATGCGTCAATTTTCTAATCTTTCATTAAATCAATATTGTTTTGAATTCATAACATTATTTAATTCAAGTAATTGTGCCAAAATTACTCTTTATTAATCAAAACTCTGTAAATTTGTCTAAAAAGGAAAGAGTTTTACTAACTATGGTATTCATTCATTTTGTGTACATGTACTTATTGGTACATATTTCGAATATCACAAAAAAAGTTATGTTTCTGCCATGAGATCGGGTAGTTATTAGCATGCATATTAGTGACTTATTGTCTGTTAATTGGTAATTATACAACTCATATTAATGCCCTATGAACATTTTCTAGATCCAGTCAAGTCATCATTTATATAGCGCTTTTTACAACAGATTATATCAAAGCAGCCTTACAGTATAACAATTTTACAGTTTTATTAATCCACCCCATACCTAAACTTAATAACTATTTTACTAACTATTAATATGCAGCAAGTTATTATAGCATTTTAGCTTGTTTAATATATATATATATATATATATATATATATATATATATATATATATATATATATATATATATATATATATATATATGTATATATGTAGTGACTTGTTTCAAAATCAGTATTATGTCTATAATCAAGGTAAGATGGGATAGAAACCTTATTTTTTTCTCTTGATAATAGATGACACAAAATACTGTCAACAACTAATTTGTGAGACTTAAGCTATGTTTCCACAACAACAATGTAAAGTACTGAAAATGGAAAATGTTTTTCCTTTGCATTTTTGAAAAGTTTCATGCACAGGCGACATCTTTATCAAAATGGTCCTCATTCACACAGATCTGTGAAAACAACCAAAAATGTAGTATTATGCCATAGGTGGCGATGCCATTATGTAAAGAAATACTATTTACCTGTGCACATTCCTGTAGACTGAAGAAGTAATATGTATGCACACGGTGTCACTGTTTTCATTTAAACAGAGACGATAGCATCCATATAATGTACAATTTTCTAAAATGTAATTGCAGTGTAAATGAATGGCCAAAACACTCATTTTTTTATTTATTTATTTTTATATTTTTTTTTATGTGTGTACTTGTTAGAGGGATCTGTAGACACATCAATGTTTTAGATTTGTGGAGTAAAAAAATAATAATTTGTTACTAGTGATATTATTTTCTAAATGTAATTACATATTCAATAATTCAAAATATTCCAATTATTCAATAATAAAAAAAAGTTAGATCTACATTTCAGGTATCTTCACTATTCATTAAAACCTGTGATTGAATAAAATCATTCAGTTTCTATTAAGACAAATAAAAATATGGAAAATTAAATATGTTCATATGCCTGTATATAATTCACAGACTAAATTTTCCTTCCAGGTGAATCTCTTTTCATTAGGATTTATGTGGTCAAACAATTATTCAATTAATTGTCAAAACTATTTTAGACCCCAGTAGTAAGACGGTCTCTTATATTTTGTGCCATGACAACTAAATTAACAAATGTTTCAGTTTATTTCCTATGATAACACATTATCTGATGCATCAGCATCCTGCATGTGTTAAGTCTATAAGAAAAAATGTTATATTTTAAGCGTAAATGCCCATTAAGGTAGGCATAGATCTTACCCTAAATGTTTCTCTATTTGCTATTTTGCTAAATGTAGATTTGATGAAATGTGTTAGTTGTGTCCAGTTTCTCACTAACCTCTGCATAACGTTATGTCAATACTGAGCAAATTTATATCTTGGTCTTCTATCCTCAGCTGTTTGGATTGGATTCTGGAATATTCTATATTCCCCCATCTAGAACACCAAACAAGTCGTGTCTATCCGTGTTTGCTTGTGGCAAAATGTTGTTCCATTTGTGGTTGTTTACTGTGCATAGCCATACATGTCTTTCCTCTGTACACCCTTTCAGTGCCCAAAATATGACTTCCCTTTACCTCCATACTTGAGAAAAGAGAAAATATTGATGGATAGAATATTACGGTTACAGATGCTGCCACTCAATGGGGTCAGAGTTTAGGCGTCAGAAATCCCCAGCCTGGAAAAATGTGAATGTGGATGCTGTGAAAGAGACTATGATTGCCACTGTGAAGCAGACAATTTTGGTTGGCTGCCTACTATTTATTTTGGATGATTCACATGCACGTCTAGTCTGTCTGTGCTACTTAAGGAGAAAGGAGGAAGCTGGTGGAACTACTGTTGGAGGATGGTTTTCTTACTGTCGACTGTCTGTCGTCTGGTGATGGTGCAGTTACAGCATGCACCAGCAGGGGCGATGGCCTACTTTGAGCAATTACAAGACCTTCTTCAAAACATCTGGCTCTGTTCTGATATGTGACGACCACTTTTTTTTCAATCCAATCAGTTCCTTGATGAATATAATCAAGTCCTGCTCCGAATTTGTTTTCTTGCAGATAAATGTCCTGTTTTTTTAGAAATAGATAACAATATGGGCTACATATTTTTTCTTTAAAGGTGTCTTATAAAACCCTATTTCAAAGCCTTGATTTGTTTCTTGGGTTGCACTAGAATATATTCCCTATCGTCTGCATGCTTGAATTTTTCCAAAATCAAATTTGGCATGTTTGGCATTGTTGCAGCACCTCTCTTCCCAGTCTGTCTCAAACACACTGTTTAGTTACCATTATGATGAAGTCAAGTGGTTAGCTGACCATGTGTTTTGTGATTGGCAAACCGTTGTTTGTTGTAATTCTTGAAAAGAGTTTTCTCTTAAAGAGAATATCTTGTTTTAGAGTGGACCTTGAGCTTTGTAACCTTGCAGATCTTTTTTTATGCTCAAATAGCAACATTACACATTCATGGAATTGAAAAAGTGAAAAAGCATAATAAGACCCCTTTAAGGTTATTGAAGCAAATTAACATTATTGATGAACCTAGATTTTCCTGCCTTTCTTTAGAACATAATGTGATGTGTTTTTCTTTTGCATTCAGCTTGGACAGCTCTTTCTTCTGTTATAATGATTTTATGTTATCATGTTTTACTAGTTCTCTAATAGCGAAACCAGTTAATAGTAAAGTTGGATATTGTTAGAAATTTTCCGGTTCCGGTTCCGGTTCTGTTTCTGCCTAGCGGTTCTGGTTCCGGTTTCAATTGCCTCCTTATTTCCATTTTAACATATAGATAAATTGAATACAGACCAAAGATCACCTGTTAGATTTTTTATGATAATGATATTTTATGTTTAACCACTAAAGAGACATCAGAGCCAGCGGCACATATCAGAAGGTCTAGCCGAGGTTAGGCTGCTTCTCTGCGGATACATGATCACTGAGCTCCCGCTGATTGCGTAGAGCTCACCATCTCCGAGATCGGCGAAACACATTTTTAAATAGACGCTGTATTTATAAATAAACCACAGATTTTAGTTTATACAACTAAATTCTCGCCTGAAATACTTTTAAAATTATATTTCATGACACAATAACAGTAATATTTAGAAAATAATCAGAATAAATGGTGGTTGAAATCACAATGCTGCGTGAACTCAACCAATCACGATGTTTTGCACCTAAGTCCCGCCCCCAAAAGTTCCGGAACTTTGGAAAAGTACGACCTTGCCAGCAGTGACTTTCTGAGGGGCATTTTTTTACCCGGAACTTTATTTAGTTCCTGGTTCCTGTGGTGGAAACACACAAGTACCAGGTCAAAGTCCCTAGTTCTGGGTAAAGTTCCTGCGGTGGAAACGCGGCAATATATTACAGTACACAGATCTTCATAAGCAGGGTTGGGTGTAGTTATAAATTTTCTGGTTCTGATTCTGGTTCCATTCAAGTGAACTTTTATGTTTTTTTACTATTTACCTTCATTGAATGTAGTGTTGCTGGAAGGTAGTAAGTAATGTTGAGTAATGCAAGTCCATCAATCAGCATGTGCTTTGAAGTTGATATTCTTTACACTACCAATGACATTTATCTTTTCAAGCAGGAATAAGCAGGTTGGCAAAAAGTCCCTTGTGGACTAAGACACTTGTTAATTTTCTCTAAATTTAATGAAATATAAACTGTTATAGTTTTAACCATGTATACACACACTCCGTAAAGCCACTATTTTACAAATAATAATGCAGTCAAGGGATGTGATGCAAAGCGTGGTTTGCACATTTTTCCACCTGTACTCTAAATAATGTGACACGTCTGTGGAGTGCTCGTCATTGGAAACAATGTGCTCAATAATTAATGAAGCTGGGCTGCATTTCTGTTATTTGGTTTGTGACATCCTTTACGGGAAACGGAACTTAAACGTAGAAATTGCTCACGGTTCCGGTTCTGAAGTTTTCAGTTCCCAACCCTATTTAATAGTGAGAATGGATCCTTAAAGTGTTATGGATCTTTTTATATTTTGAAGAACTTAGATAACCAGACAGTTGACAGTAGCCATTGACTTCCATAGTTGGTTGTCAGTATTCTTCAAAATATATTCTTTGGTGTTTAGCATAAGAAA
Organism: Carassius auratus; assembly: GCF_003368295.1. Lineage (NCBI taxonomy): Eukaryota > Metazoa > Chordata > Actinopteri > Cypriniformes > Cyprinidae > Carassius > Carassius auratus. Next base: position 28,366,840 of record NC_039269.1, read on the forward strand.
GAAACTTGTTTGGAACAACGTGAGGGTTACCCTATTAAAAACGTAAAACATTTAAAATACATTAATTTCATACTAAATATAGTTCAAAACTGTTATCATATTTACTTACATATCGCTCAAGACTTACTGATATAAAAATTATAATTAAACTATTTGGATTACAACTTGTGCACAATGCAATGCTTTTCTTAATATTAAGCCTTAAATGTGTTTTAATGTCACTAATGATGAGGATTGTATGATCTTTGGATAATATCAGTCTTTAAATACAAGATGTTTACCTGAAGTATACTTGCAGTAGTTTCACTTCAGTATATCTTGGATTCAGCGTGACTAAACTGTATTAAGCACAAAATTGTCTGTTGCAATGTAGCACTCTTTTAGTACTGTATACCAGTTTAGTATACTAAAAGTGCAATTACCTTGTATTTTTTAAAGTGCATAAATTCATTTGTAGTATAATTAGCATGAAATAATTGTATTTTAAATACTGTACATTTGAGTATATTTATTTTTCACTAGGGTAATAAATGACAGAACTTTCCTTTTTGGCAGAACTATTCCTTTAAAGCTTCGGTAGGTAACTTTTGACGCTCTAGCGGTTAATAAACAGAACTGCTTGCGTCTTGCGGAAGAACATCGTAGCCGGATCTACTTCTCTCTGTTTATGTCTATGAAGAATCACAAAGGTACTGGGTTACTCCGCCGCGGTATCCCCGAAGCAATCTAAAATAGTCCGAATATAAACACTTATTATAGGTGCACCCTAGTGATTCAGGACAAGCTAAAAACACAGTTTGGAAAATGGATTCTTGGTGTACTCGCTTATTATATACATTTTTCTACATTTTGAAGACAAACAAAGTTACGGACCGGAGCTCTGATTGGTTGTTTCTTACCGGGAGCGGTCTGTAACTGCAAATGGCAATAGGACACTGGGAGGAGATTATCTGTCTCATATTCTACTGTCAGGACATAATGACAGGTTTAATAAATATGTAAAAAATATTTTTTTACAAAAGTTCCCTACAGCACCTTTAATGGCCATACAATACCAATATTGCCCAGTCTAATCTTGTTTTAACCCTCAGTCTATGACATTTTATGAAAATGGACCTTCAGAAGTTTAAAAACATTCCATTCCTGTTCTCTTTTCTTATCCAAGGATACAGATTTATTTTTAATCATCTCAGATTTTTCAGCAAAAAAAAAAGCTGTGAGACGGTGGTCTCATTATAATATCCAAACAGTGCACAGTAGAGTCGAGAGTCACTCAACCATTCCGTCATAAGATAAAAGACATGCTATTCATGTCATTAATTTGGGATTTTGGCCTGGACATTTGGAAAATATTGTGATTTAATTTAATGAAACCCTGTCTGGCTACTGTGCTTATATAAGTATAAAATGTTGACTGTCGTGTACTGTGAAAGGTAAATGTTTTCAGACAAAAAAAGAAAATGTTGACCTAAGGCCTAAATTAGTGCTACTGCATGCATCTCAAACTTTCAGATTTTCATATTTATCCACCATGATTAATGTCTTAAAGACATGTAAGAATGTCACTCATGCACCTTCTAACTATATTTCTTAATGAATATCAAACATCATGTGCAAATAATGCCCCAATTCAGGATACACAGAGCAAATAAGAGCAACATTTGGATTGCTTCAAACTGCAATTAAAATATTGATCCGGATACAGACAGTAATCATGGTCTGACATTACTGATAAAACTTAAAAAAAACAAAATGTGCATAATTTTTGTATTTTGGAATGGCAAAAATAACTCCATATACTAATGCTTGCAATGCAATGAAGTAGCAGTTACAATTCACTGAATAAACAGCGTTGGTTGAGGCAGTTTCGCTGTGTCGGGTACATCGATGTTTTGATAGCTCCATAAAGCCTCAGTGTTTAGACTTTTTCAGGAGAAATCAGCCAAAGAATGACTTGCTTCTCCACTCAAACTGTATGTGTAGATAAAAGAAAATACTGTATCATCCAAAAGATGATATACCATACCTTTGAAGTATTAGCTCTTATACCCTTAGCTTTTATAAATTCACTGTAAATCACGGTTTAACGTGGCTTATTGCTTTAATAAAACGTTTATTCCGTATTCCACATTACAGCAAACTGAGAAAGTTATCCATTCATTCTGTGCATGCAGAAAATTAGCATGCAGTCACATGTACTGTGTAGAATGCGATGTTAAACAGAACCAGTGAAAACATGCAAAGAAAGAAACTCCAGCCATGCAGGTCTATCAAGGCCGTGTAGGCACTGACACTTTCCCTCAAAGGAAATCAATGCACTGCAATCTAAACAGTAACTGGAGCTCAGCTGGACGTAATCAGTGTTGACAATCAAATGCAGGGTTCATTTTCTGAGTGTCAACATAAGAAATATTCATTTGATCTTACAAGCGTTGACTGACATTATTAACAAGCTTTGCAAAGCAACATACTATAATCTCTAAGAACCTGATGTGGCCATTTGTCATCTATAAATAGCACATTTTGTTTGGTTTGGGTAAATGATGATGATTTTAAATAGGTGGTTCTCCCATAATCGTAGCTTGTTCAGGAAAAGAGATCGTCTAATTATGGCTGTGGTGAAGTCTCTCAGCTCAGATCTTGATTGGAAATGTTCAGAGGCGTCATTCTGTTCAAACAGACGAGCCCCCTCATGTATTTGAGCCAAATGGATTTTGAATGCAGCTTTAAAAAGACAAAAATAATAGACTATTCACGCTAAACACCTTTCACTATTAACTAGGGCTGTCAGTTTAAGTTAACGTGAATTACTTTTGCGCAACATTAAAGAAGGTGTTTTGAAGACTTCCAACAAAGCTGTTTTGGTTACCAGGGACTTTAATTGCATTGCAAAAAGTACTGAGAATATATTTATTTTTATGTTCTATAGTTTATGTTTGGCCATCGTAGACTAAACATTTATGTGTAAAACATTTTATGTTGAATCAAATTAAATATTTATTTCTAAAGTTAATATTTGTAATTTTTACTAGATACTTTCTCATTTCACAATAATAGTTTAAAATAATCTTTTGTTGGTATTTTCACAGCCATTTAATCACACGATTAATTAATCATTGCACCATGTAAATAATTTGGTAAAAACATTTAATTTACTGACTGCCCTACTATTAACAAGTTGCATATTAGCATGCATATTACAAGCATATTGGCTGTTTATTATTGTTTGTAAACCACACATTATTTCATAAATATCTTATTTGGCATGAGTACATATCAATACAATAAAGTACTATCAATAAGCAGCAGATTAGGAGTTTGATGAAAAAACCTCCTCCGCGTTTGTAGTGAATATGTGTTCCCTAATCTAAAGCATTACCAATATTAATTTTAGCTTTGGAAGCTGTATTCAAAATCTATTTTCACATCTATAAAATAATTACCATAATATGTTTGCATTTGATAATTAAGATCCGCTATTATTGTAGGTATAAAATGAATAGTGCTTCTAAGTTTTACAAACACGATTCCAAAAAAGTTGGGACGCTGTACAAATTGTGAGTAAAAAAGGAATGTAATAATTTAGAAATCTCATAAACTTATATTTTATTCACAATAGAATATAGATAATATATCAAATGTGGAAAGTGAGACATTTTATAATGTCAAGCCAAATATTGACTAATTTTGGATTTCGTGAGAGCTACACATTCCAAAAAAGTTGGGAAAGATAGCAATACGATGCTGGAAAAGATAAATCTACATATAAGGAACAGCTGGAGGACCAATTTGCAACTTATTAGGTCAATTGGCAACATTATTGAGTATAAAAAGAGCCTCTCAGAGTGGCAGTGTCTATCAGAAGTCAAGATGGGCAGAGGATCACCAATTCCCCCAATGCTGCGGTGAAAAATAGAGGAGCAATATCAGAAAGGAGTTTCTCAGAGAAAAATTGCAAAGAGTTTGAAGTTATCATCATCTACAGTGCATAATATCATCCAAAGATTCAGAGAATCTGGAACAATCTCTGTGAGTAAAGGTCAAGGACGGAAAACCATACTGGATGCCTGTGATCTTCAGCTCTTAGATGGCACTGCATCACATACAGGAATGATACTGTAATGGAAATCACAACATGGGCTCAGGAATACTTCCAGAAAACATTGTCGGTGAACACAATCCACCGTGCCATTCACCGTTGCTGGCTACATCTCTACAGGTCAAAAAAGAAGCCATATCTAAACATGATCCAGAAGCGCAGGTGTTTTCTCTGGGCCAAAGCTCATTTAAAATGGACTGTAAAAGTGGAAAACTGTTCTGTGGTCAGACGAATTAAAGTCTGAAGTTCTTTTTGGAAAACTGGGACGCCATGTCATCCGGACTAAAGAGGACAAGGACAACCCAAGTTGTTCTCAGCGCTCAGTTCAGAAGCCTGTATCTCTGATGGTATGGGGTTGCATGAGTGCGTGTGGCATAGACAGCTTACACATCTGGAAAGGTGAGCACCATCAATGCTGAAAGGTATATCCAAGTTCTAGAACAACATATGCTCCCATCCCGACATCGTCTCTTTCAGGGAAGACCTTGCATTTTCCAACACGACAATGCCAGACCACATACTGCATCAATTACAACATCATGGCTGCGTAGAAGAAGGATCCGGGTACTGAAATGGCCTGCAGTCCAGATCTTTCACCCATAGAAAACATTTGGCTCATCATAAAGAGGAAGATGTGACAAAGAAGCCTGTACAAGACAAGAATGGGACAACATTCCTATTCCTAAACTTGAGCAACTTGTCTCCTCAGTCCCCAGACGTTTGCAGACTGTTATAAAAAGAAGAGTGGATGCCTCACAGTGTTAAACATGGCCTTGTCCCAACTTTTTTTGAGATGTGTTGATGCCATGAAATTTTAAATCAGCTTAAACATTTGATAAGTCATCTATGTTGTATTCTGAATAAAATATTGAAATTTTAAACTTCCACATCATTACATTCTGTTTTTATTCACAAAGTGTCCCAACTTTTTGGGAATCGGGTTTGTAATTTATTTAATTAATTTCACAGTTTTTGGCTACAGATTAAGAATAATAATTTGCTTAATCGTTCAAGTCAATTGTAGCCATGTTTTACTCCTTTGTTCCCTTGTTTTGAGGTAATTAAAACAAATATATACAATGTTGCCATGGATTTCAGGGAATTAATCTTAATTTGTGGCCATGATACATATATTTTTCTACAGTTCACATGCAGGGCTATGTTAATCAGTCCAAAAGTCTATAAAATGACTTTTGCAGATTTAACAAAATCCATGTGTCTGTGTCTAGGGAATCCAAACAAAAATGTAAAACAAAAATCTGTTAAAAATAGAAAAATAAATAAATAAAATGAATAAAAAATTCAAGCAAATCTGTTTTAATTATTGGCCATTTTAGTATATAGACAGGCTGCCTTTAAGTGCACTTGGTAGACTCATTTTAGAGTTGGCAGTTATTATGACACATCATGCATCAAAGAAAGAAATAAAAAAAACAGAAGCTGAAAAAACCATGAACCAAGAGAAACATTACCGTCTCCAGCCGCGAGAGGGCGCTCTATGTTTATTAGGGGTAGACTAAAGGAACACTGAGCAGCATAGAGCGCCCTCTCGCGGCTGGAGACGGTAATGTTTCTCTCGGTTCATTTCTCTCGGTTCATGTCAAATTCATTTTGATAAATAAGTCTCACCTGACTATAAGTCGCAGTACCAGCCAAACTATAAAAAAAAGTGCAACTTATAGTCCGGAAAATACGGTAGTTACTTTCCACCAACTGGGGTATCTTTGATAATTTCAGTTTTCCCACTGAATCGCATACTGTAACAGTAATAGACATTATAGAGAAAATAAACCAAATTCAAGTCACACCTGCGCTGGCATCACATCTCAGTGTGGATGAATCATATCTGCTACTCACCTCAAACACCACTGTAAATCTTATTTAGCTCTTGTCTAGGCATTCAGTAAAGGATCTAATATAATTCTAATAATCACCACCTTTAATACGTTTTAAAAAGTGAACTTCGCACTTTTGTGACAGAGTGGATATAAGAATATATTATAGCACATTCTGTTACCAAAACCCCACTGGGATATGAAGTGCATAAACTATAGAGATATTGTGCATTGTTTGTTTTGTTTACTTGGCAAAGCTTTTCTTAGCAAGGACTGTGCACTGATATTAAAAAAGATAAAAATAGCTGGATTTATTCAAAGCTTAGAATTAAGTTTTGAATAAGACTGCTGTGGGATTTGTTCAGGAACAAAATATCTTTCCCATCTCTCAGAAAATGTACACTAAATAAGTGCATAGAGTGACCTCAGAAAACATCTGCTATTAAACCAGACTTAATAATCCATTCATCCGTTATCTAAACCTTTACAGAGTCACGGGGATGCTAAGAATTTTAAACTATTATACATTTAATAATAATTGCAATTACTTTTATTAATCAACTAATGTAACAGTGAATTTTTATTTTTTGAGTGTGTGTAGTCAGTTACCCTCAAGTTCACACAGAAGTCCTATTAGAGAATGAACAGGTTTACCGTAATCTATCACTTTGACTTTTTCAGACTATCACAATACATTTATCTTTATTTTAGATAATATATCAATTCTTGAAAAAATGTGCTTGAGTTATCTTTCTATTTGTTATCTAATGCGAGGATATTCATACATTTTTAAGCCTGGCTTAGGTGTCCAAATACATTTTGGGGGCTGCTGCATCCATCACGGTCCAAACTGATTTTTCCGTATCCTTCTGAAGTTTCTGATGCAGTTATTGAAATTATAATTCAGTATAATGACACACACTTCCCAGCTATCCATCAGGTGTCCACAAATATCCCCAGCACATTTCCAGTCAGGCGTTCAGAAATTGCAGTTAAAACTTAAGTAAATCTTAAGTATATATATTCAGCTTCAGTGTAGTGCTAACACAATAAAACAAATCCCTGTAACAATGTTTTCTTGATTATGTATACATCTTATAATGCATTTTATGATCTCATGAATTATACACAATTATTATACTTCTCTGTTTATTTTTACACTTTTAGAAAGTATGATGCATTAAAACACATGACAAACAAATATTCTAATGCCTTTGGTCACAGTTTTTTATGAAATGATGCAATGCATTACATCACACGCCTTTAAAATGCATTATTCATATTGACTTTAAGTAAATTGTTACCGAATATTCCATTTAATCTACATATTTTTTTTATAACCTCACGTAAAATATGAGTTAGAAATAAGGATGAGTTATTTCGATAGTTCATTAACTTAATTATTCAGATCATTTGTCAATGAATTATTGCATTGAGTGTTTTAAGGTATTAATATTAACCAATATGCACACATAAGGGTAAATTACACCCATGATAATCAACTCCGAAATATATTAAATTATATATTTTGTGTGTCTGTACAGGTTGACGCTGATGATGTCCTCACTAAAGAAGAACAAATCAATCTTCTGTTCAACGCAAAACGAAAATGTGAACGAGCCATCAAGTCCAAACATAAAATCACTGGTAAGTCAAAAATATCTTTTATCAAAACTGAGAGTAACATATCTCCAGGACGGCAAATGTAGATATCTGCTGTCACCGAGCACTATGTATAGTGCAGTTATACTCACCTTCAGGTCAATTTAGCATTGCTGAACTGACATATTTGATAAACGCAGCAGTCGATAAATGTGTGTCTGTAGGGACGTGATCTGGGGTCAGGCTTCCGACGTCGAGACACACACAGTCAGGATGATGCTAAAATGAACTGGCATCGATTGAACTGTATCTCTGAGCAACACTTCATCAGACAGAGCCAAAGCCAACAGAATTCATTAGTTTCTATTACACTGACGTGACACGACGCTATTGAAGATGTTTACCAAGATAGGCAGCTTTCTGTCAGAGTCCTGCTTTAAAAATTCACACAGAAAATAATTCTGTACCAAAACCTGTCAAAACTATTTCAGTTTCAGTTCAAAATCTGAAAGAACAATAACATATGTTTACTTCCTAACCAAAAGTGACGTGTTAAATGATGTGATGTCCAAGGGAACTTATCTTTACAAATAAGTGCTTTATGTTTTTTCTCCTTCTTGTTCACTTCCCTACAAAGTCAAATAGCTTATATAGTGCCGATATTACATAATATAATAAAACTATTTCTCAAACAAAATTTACATTAGTTGATATTCAGATAACTACAAATATGAGATATTATGCTTGACATTAACAAATCATTAGTTCATGGAAATTTAAATTGTTAATAATCTTTTTATTAAACGTTTAATTCGTAAATTAGTATGCCCTTTTAAAATAGAAATTATTAAGAAACTATATTTGATTCGTAATAGATCTATATATATTTAAATAGCCACAACTGTGAAATAATATGCTTGTAAATGAACACACTGAACATAATGAATAACAGATCATTAGTTAATGGAAATTAAAATGCTTTTAAAATTCAATTTATGATCATACGGTTTTCAAATATCTACAAATGATTTTAACAGATGTATTAACAGCTTCTTTATTAATGTGCATTTGCACACATTAAAATGCCATTAAACCAGTGGTTTACACTTATTAAAATAATTGATATATCATCTAATGCACATTTTAACCATGTTTATGCTGACATGTGTGATGTGGTAAACCTTCAAAATCAAAATATGATTCAGTAAAGTCTGTAAAGTTGACAAATTTGCATTTTTCTACTACTTTACAAATCGTTTATTAATTATCTGTTCAGGCTTCTGCAGTCCCCAATCTAGTCGAATCTATTCATAGTTTATAAACGTTTGCTGTTAATTATTTAGTATCTTTATAGAAATTGTACCTTTGTACAAAAATTTGAGTAGAGCATGATTAGTTCAGAGCATTTATAATCTTTCTTCTTTATATAATGTTTAATATTTTCATTAGTGTACATCTACAAACATATTAAATAATGTTTGTTAATGATTTATAAAAAAGAAGTTACCAGTGATATATTTCTATATATAATTTAATTAAAGTGTTTTTGTGTGTCATATCCCTACTCAATGACCTAATGTCGTGGTGTCTGAAAGATATGTTGGTATTGCGACATCAGAAAAGAACGGCTAAATGTAGGCTGGAAAATAGCGTAGCGCAGTTGTGTGTAATCCCTTTTATGTGATTTGCCATGCTAAATAGAGATCTGGGAATAGAGAGTGTGAAAGGCTTTCATTTTTATGGTAACCTCAGTTTCCTTTCACTGTGGTGCCCCGTCTCAAACACATTTTAAATAAGGTTTTGGCGGCCTATTGTCAAAGGCAGACTGCTGTATTATTTTCTTCTCATCACAGGCTTGTTTTACTAGTGTTAAGTCACTTCTGTCTCACAGCATGAAACAGTTAAGGATGTTTATGTCCGAGCTGGAGTGAATGCTGAGGAGTCTGGAGGACAGGTTCTCACACAATGGGAATATGTGTTGAGTTTTCGATCCAAGCCGTAATGAAACATGACATAAGCTGCGGCGCATTAGTCACACAGAAAGAGGACGTTTCCAAGACATTTGCAAGACATCCTGTGCTTAAAATAATTATGCGTGTTTAAGGATTTCGAATTCAAATTAGAGTATCACCTTCTGCGTTTCATGATTTTAATATTTATATAAAATGGTTTAACATATGCTTACGATTTCAGTTTTTTCAGAAGTAGTAATGTTTTTTGCCAGTAACTACTAGCCATTATTTTATTTTTAGGCTTTTGTGTTTGTCCTAGACAGATTAAATTATTGTGAGCAGATGGTATGAGGACATGCTGCAGACTACAGGCCTTTCTTTTTTCCCATCGCAAATCAGCTTGAAGAGACATTTTTATTAAAAAATGATAATATTAATATAAAAATTACAAATAAATCACTAATTTACTTATGTTTAATGTCTGCAGTTCAATTTCTTAACATTATTTAATAAAACCTACAGCATTTGTTATTCTTAGTTAATGTTAAGATTAGCATACCCTAACCCTAAGATCAAAAGTTGTATTTGTTAACAGAGAACTGACATGAACATAAGCACTTTTTTAATAACTAACCTTAACAAATATTAATCAGTGCTGTTAGAGAGTTACTAATAATTACAATTGAGACCTTATTGCAAAGTTTTACCAAAAGTGTTTTTTTTTAAAAAAGGTATTCATAATTCATCCAGTTCTCACTATTAACAAACTACAACCTTTGCATCAATATAAATGTGCTGCTTATTAATAGTTAGCAAGGTAGATGTTAAGCTTGGTGTAGTATTAAATGATCTAGAATATGGTTATGCAATTAAAGCAATAATAAGTGCTTCATAAATACTAATAAACAGACAATATGCTAATAAACAACTTGTTAATAACAAGAACTGGTCCTGTGTCCAATGAACATTTCATCATTAGCTGGATATTGTTTAATTATTTGTGTAATCTCTCTCACTCAAACTCTTAAATTACTCAAAAAATAATAATAATTAGATTACTTTCTCTAAAAAAGAAAGTAAGTTTTGCATTACTTATTACCAGTTTCGTTCTAAATCCCATATATATTTTAATTATTTCAATTCTATTGCATAAATACTTAATTAAACTGACCAGAGTATTTAATGGGCAAAAGTTACTTAAAGACAAACATTCACATTAGATGTTGATTACATCTTGATGTTAAATCCATTATTGTTTTATAAACAAATTTTATAGTCTATACCGTTTTTAATGCAGTTGCATCAGAAGTAACTGATTAAATTACAGAATAATAAAAAGTAATACCCTACTTTACTGTTTCAAGGGAAAAGTTATTAAATTACTGGAATGCATTGCCACACTGCTACTTATCCAGGATTCACGACTAATTCAGAAATCATGGAAATTCATTAGTCAAAAATGTGTGAACCTGGTTTAAATTCAGACACATAATTAGTAGCTGGTTAATTTCAATGAAAAAGAAATGGAAGTGAAGATTGATGTGGCCACGCCAGTGTTTATGCTCAGTGCTGAGTTGTTCTCAACAGAACTTAGTCTTGAGTTCATCCAGCAGCAGAGGGCTTCATGAGACAGTAGATGCTTCTATGTGTCTATAAGCAGCCACAGGTCTCAGTGCAGCTGGATGCTGATGCTGAGCAGAGACTCGTCTGAGCTCTGTCACACCTAATGCCTCCCGACATCTCTTTCGTGTCACTGCCAAGATGGACAGCTGTGCTTTTACACTCATTTCCAAAGTCTCATTTACTTTGGTTTGAGGATTCGTTCAGAAATATGAAATGATGAATAACAGAGAGGGATAATTATAATAAACAGTGGGGTCCAGAAGTCCGAGACCACTAGCATATATTGCATTTGTATTAAGAAATGTCTTAAACAGCTCTTTTTAACTGTAATTAGGTCATAATGATTCTGTAAAATAGTATACCTGATCATTTTATCATATGATTAAGTTTGGAATACATGTAATTCAGCTGTAAACAAATATGTGAATTAGGGTTCATATAAACAAAATTGTAGAATCTGAAATCTTGGATTCATTTGGATTAATAAAAACTGTTTTTCATTTTGTTTTGTTATTACATATTTTCGTACAAATCCTTTTGTTTGTTCAGGATGTTCAATAACTGCGTTCAGACTCAGAGAATGTAGAAACAAATCCACATTCCTTTAAGTTTCATGCAGCAAAGTAATAGCATATGTCCAATTTTAAATCATAGTATATATATATATATATATATATATATATATATATATATATATATATATATATATATATATAATTAAAACAAAGAGATAAAGCATGACTGAAGGCAACAAAAGGAAAAAAGGAAATACACCAAATTCAAAAATAAACCTACGAAGAAACAGAGAATATATAGTGCAAAGATGTATGTTTCGCAGTCTTTTAATACTTGTGAGATATTATACATATATAAACAGTTAACAATATATAATGTGTACATTTGTAGAACATATAAAATAAGAATGGATGAATGAATAAATAAATGTGAATGATAAAGAAAAAAGAAAATTGACGATATTTTATGATGTAATTGATGTATTGATAAAGTTAAGTTGTAAATAGTAAATGGCTATTGTTGTGGTTGTAGTCACCATTGACATCTTCAGAATACTACAAATACATGTAACAATCATCATGAATTTTTTTTAATGATGTTTTATCAGATCTGTTCAAAGCACCCCAGTAATGTGAAGGGATGTTATTTGGGTGAGATATTCTGTGATCTGGTCTTTGCTCTCGGCCCTGTGCTGGGTGGATCTGAGTCAGATCTGACCGGTTTACCTGATGACTCTGCGCTCTTTCTGGTGGCTGTTTTCTGACCCCTTTTGGAAGGGTGCACACGTCTTTCTGATCATAGAACGTCTATTGAAATTAGGCTAAGCGTGTAACCTCTGAGACAGAGCGTGCCTGATGTCATTTTGCTGTTTCTGAAGTGCCGAGACCAGATGTGACTGCTAATGGTTACAATGCATTTTGTATTTGGGTCGATTATCTAACACTTTTAGCTTTTTGTATCTGGATCGATTAATTTAATTTCTTAGAAGTAGCAAGCAGTGATTGACAGAGTTAAGATGCTTTATGATGTTTAAAAAGATACCATGTATTATTTAACAATTTAAGAATTATAAGCATTTGGGTAAACTTGGTCACACCCATATTTGATTTATTTTTAAAAGGAGCCTGTAATAGCCATCCAAATAATAAAGTTCAACATTTTAAACAATATTGACCTAGTGAGTCCAGAGAATTATATGACACTTGTTTTGAGTGAAAAACCTAAAACTGGATAACAAAAGTATGTTTATATATATATATATATATATATATATATATATATATATATATATATATATATATATATATATATATATATATTATTATTATTATTATTATTATTATTATTATTATTATTATTATTAGTTGCAAATATAAGATAAAGAATTTTGGTGAAAACGGTCAGCGCACCTGGCGCATGGTCTAAAATGTATTATTTAAAGTTTTAGGGATTTCAAGGATTAGGGATGTAGAATATGGTCTATGTTCTTTATAAGTAATAATAACCAGCCAATATGGAAATAATAATAGGCATGATAATAAGCAACTAGTTAATAGTGAGAATTGGTCCGTAAACTAAAGTGTTACCCATTTTCCTCCTAAGGTCTTTTAAAGCAGGTCATATCATTGTGTGTGTTTTATTTTCTCAACAGTGTTAGAAGTTATTGTAGCATCTGGGATTGTAACAGCGTTTAGCACGGAGAACAGAATTTAATTTCCCTTCCCATGTTTTCTCAAATGATGCACTAAGCACTCATCACTGTCACCGCCATCACAGCAATGCTCAGTGTTCTCTTGCTTTTGTGAGGAATTGCCAAAGACGTTTCTGGCCCAACTACAATAATTGCATGTCATAGCACATTAAGGAGATTTCCTACAGGAGTGGCAGTAAAAACAAGTCTATTTTCAAGAGTTCGTCGTCAGAAGGAAACGGCTAGCCCGCTACATCCCTCCGTCTTGCTGAGCGTGGAAAGCCATGAGGATTGATTCAGCAATGGCTTTGCCTTGCCCCTGACCATGTCTTTGTCAGACCACCCTTGATGCTTTATGTGCAATTCATGTGGCATTCTCCACTAACCTTCGAGCCAACTATTATTAGACCATCGCATCGTTGTGCGTATCTGAGATAGTTTGCTCAGCAAATAGTTAGCTGAGTCGGTTTATCTATTCTAGTCTAGGCTGGAGGTGGCAGAGCCCAACCTCAAGTCAAGGCCTGGCCTCAGAGCTCGCTGCACTGCACAGCTCTTATTTGTTATTATTGCACATTTGTGCTTCGGTTAAGACCAAGTCTCCATGGCGGGGCATGAACAAGGTTCTCATTGAGTGAGACACTGAGGTTTCAGCATGGGTCGCACAGTGCAGGGATGTGGCTTCCACAAGCCCTGAGACTCTCTGGCCTGTGTGTGAAAATAGCCTGACGCTCAAACTTTGCGGTTGGGTGTAAAATAACACCACCAGATTGCTATAAAAGCTTTCATATATCAAAACGCCGGCACAATTCGGGCCAGGCCCAAATCTCATGCGAGAAGGGGGCGAGAAGACAAATATTATTCAGAAACCCCAAATGACATCATCAATAACCACAGCCTCATCAGATACGATGATAGCTTCCTCGTAACCTTGGATTTCGGGAAACTGTATATGTGATGTTTCTGTGTGGAGTTATATCTGAAACCACTGGGCTATTGGAGGCGGTCTGCGGCTTAATGCTCTATATATAAGACATAAACTTAGATTTTTGGCTATTGTTATTTTGGGAATGTGAAACACACATGGCACACTCCCTCCAGGACAAGCGTCCTTCGAAACAGGCCTGTTGTCTGAAACTCTCCTTTAATTACATTCGCAAAAAATTGACAAGCTGGTCTCCAGGCATATGAAAAGAGCTCCATCATATGCTTTGATTTTCCCTCTGAAAGTCTTTAATTACAGGCATAGGAAAATAATGAATCTGCAGGAAAGCCATACGCCGAGATTTATCCTTAACTAGTTATTTGTGGCAAGTTAGGGGCAGCTGGTTTCAATAACAGCGATGGAAAGCAAAGCCAGAAATACTTGCGTTGCCAAGAAAATGTGGAAAAAAACAAAAAGGCATTTCTGTGGGGAGAGAGGACCCAAGAGTGAGATAATTCTCAACCAAACTCTACTTGGTATAAATAACTAGTTCTGTCATGAAACGGCACAGTGCATGAAACTGTAAGGTCCTTGAAGGGATAGTTCACCCAAAAACAGATTTGTAAAAAAAATTTGGGTTTGTTTTCAATGAGTGTATCATTAAACCATGCTACGAATCACACATATCTAGCGTTTATGCCGTTCTCATTGCTTGTCAGAGCAGTGGCTGTAGATATGTCTTGGCAGTAGATCTGCTTGTTTTAGAGGGCTATATTATCCTGTCCATGCCATGTGTGGGGATATATACATGTTTATTGATGCTGCAGCTTGTTTCATATACTCAGAGAAGCATGTAAATATATTGGCTTGTATTTTTTATTTTATTTTCTCTCCTGCTTTGTTGGAGGGTAA
The DNA here is from genome assembly GCF_003368295.1 of Carassius auratus. Lineage (NCBI taxonomy): Eukaryota > Metazoa > Chordata > Actinopteri > Cypriniformes > Cyprinidae > Carassius > Carassius auratus. The sequence goes on from NC_039269.1 coordinate 28,381,991, forward strand.
TGTCAAGTATGCTCTTTGAGCACCAGCAGCTTGTCTATGTATATATTGGTAAGTCTTTGTACTTACAATAGTAGCATCAATATTCTATACCTCCATAAGCAGATACATTACAATGGTCACATCCATTATTGCTGTCATGATAGAACTATCTAGTTCAGTCATTAAACTCTAGATAGTGCAGGGTGATAGGGTGATCCTTTACATTCTATAGAATCTACTAGCTGTCATTTACTACATGACACAAGATAATTGGTCTCTGTTGCATCTGCAGCTAATGAGCATGATGCACAACAGCTAAATAGTTTGGTTTCGTGTTTGCTATAAGCAAGTTTTGCAGCACACTATTAGTGATGGCCGATTCGTGAACGAATCGTTCAATTTAACCGGTTCTTCTTAGTGAACCGGTTGAACCAGTTCACCAAATCGAACTGAATCGTTTGAAACGGTTCACGTCTCCAATAAGCATTAATCCACAAATTACTTCAGCTGTTAACTTTTTTAACGTGACTGACACTCCCTCTGAGTCAGAATAAACCAATATCCCGGAGTAATTCATTTACTCAAACAGTACACTGAATGAAATGCTGTGAAGACTGAACTGAAGATGAACACCGAGCCGAGCCAGATAATGAACGAACACGCCCACTGCTGGAGCGATTCTCGTTCTCGAGTCAAGAACCGGTTGCTTCGGTTTTCGGATCACCAGTACACTCAACCGAGAATCTTTTCTGTCGGACGCCTCAGCGTGAAGCCAACTGACTCACAGCATGTCTGATTCTTTTGGTGATTGATTCTGGTTCTGTACTAGTAATGTTATGAGCGCGGGTATTTCGAGGGCTTGGATGAAGGGCAATCTGGCAAAACGTAAGTTCATTTAATAACAAATACATCGCAATGGATTATGTTTAGTAAGTGGATCATGGTTTCTGCGCTGATGACACCTAATTTATTTACTTTATATCTTCAAGACTTAAATCCTCATATGCACATTATTGCTGTTACTGTATTTGGGTGTTGTTGCAAAATTCAAATGTAAACCTTTCATGATTATGAGGTTTTTAACTGACTAAAGTTATGATTACTGACTTTATATATTTGAATGTTTGATAGACGTGACGCCATTACGTCATCACCAATGACGTCATTACGTCGAGCGTAAAAGAACCGCTGAACCGGTTTTTTCATCGAACCGTCCGAAAGAACCGGTTCGCGGAAAAGAATCGAAATTCCCATCACTACACACTATCAGAAATCCTTCTTCTCCACCAACTCCAGATGGAGCAGGCTGATAGGTGCTTTACGTGCTTTATGATAGCAATCACATCATTTACTACATGGCACTAGCTGATTGGGCCAATGCCAATGACCTCCCTGCTCAGCAATTAAATTTTTCGATTCAATGTTTTCTGCATCAGAATCCCTCCACCTCCCCCAGCTCCACCTGTCTAGGTGTGCTAATGATGATTTCATGTAAGTTATTTGTGCAGCAGCAGTATGTATTAAATTCTCTATTATTAGTATTAGTATTATCTAGAACAGTCTTGAAACTCTAGATTGCACAAACTGATAAGTCTTTAACACGTAACCTGATAGCTGTCACATAATTTAATACATGGCCTGAGCTGATTGGTATCTGTTGCATATATTGTTGCAAAGGGGAAGATTTCTAGTACATTTCTGGAAAATTGCCAGGAATTTGTGGAAACTTCAGTAAAAATGTAGAAATCTTCGGAAACTTTCAGAAAGTATCCTGAATTTTTACTGGATATCGTCTGCCTTTTATATTCGTAGTTGCATCTGCTGCAAGTGAGAATTGCTACTGAACAGTTAAATGGTTTGATTCTGTGTTTTCTGTATCAGAATCCCTCCACCTCCCCCAGCTCCACTTATCTAGATGTGCTTCAGGATATTAAAGGTATTACATGCTCACAGAAGCATGGACGTTTATGTATCGGCAGTAGCAAGTCTCAAAGCGTGCTCTGTAACCGCAATAATCAGCTGCAGCAGTAGCATGCATAACAAATATATTGCGCCAAGATCAAATGCGTTAATACTGGCAGACTCATTACAACACTGAACTATTCAGAAAGATGTCATAAAATAAATAACTGTAAGAGAGTGAGAGCCAAATGAGAATCGAAACCAGGTGATGAGTCCAGACAGAGAACTGTTGACATCAGACAGGTCGATAATCAGGCAGGCAGAGCAGTTGAAAGTCAGGTGGTGAGGAAACTTCAGGGACTGAAGCAGGACTTGTCAATGACAGAGAGGGGTCGTAAATAAGCAGCCAATCCAAGCAAATCCAGGGGTCAGAACCTATGGAGCACCCCAAAGGCTGGGATAAACAAGCTGGCAGAATCCACTGGGCTAACTCAGTTGATGGCTAGAACACAAACAGCGAGAGGTCACAATAACCGGACAAGGCTAGACAACTAAAAAGCAATAGAGTACGGTAAGGGACACAAAGGATGCAATACAAAATGTGTGGCAGTAAACGGTCATGTATAGGAAGGAAATAACATAAGGAACAGGTGAAAATTAACCAAATGAGGACTAGATAAGTACTAAACAAATGGGCATTGTAAAGGGAAACAAGGAGGCCAGACAAGAGGAGCCTGCGCACAAAAAAAATCTGAATGAGCTTTATTGCCAGGATGTTTACACATACGAGGAATTTGTTTTCGTGACAGGAGCTCCACAGTGCAACAGAATGACAACGACAGAACAGAAAACACATAATAAAAGAATAAAAATAGAAATAAGTAGGTAAGGAATGACAATATACAAATTGACAATTGTAAGTCAGGTATATTACAATAAGCAGTTATGTTTGTACAGGTATATTATGTGCAAAAATTTAAGTGTAAACTAAGTATGTGTGTTAGATAAAGTGTATGTGTATATAAATATAAAGTGTAGTGTGTTCACAGTTATTATCAGCTGTTCATAAGATGGATTGCCTGAGGGAAGAACTGTTCCTGTGTCTGGTCGTTCTAGTGCTCAGTGCTCTGTAGCGTCGACCAGATGGCAACAGTTCAAAGAGGGAGTGTGCTGGATGTGAGGGGTCCAGAGTGATTTTAACAGCCCTTTTGCTCACTCTGGATAAGTACAGTTCTTGAATAGACGTAAGGGTTGTACCGATGATTCGCTCAGCAGAGAACAGCTAATATCGAAAATCATTTAGAAGTGCATATAAATGTGTTAGCTTCAAGACCTTTATTCAGACTCATTCAAAACTTTGGCATATTGTATATTGTCATTAATGTATTTCCAGATCTTTATTTAGACTTTTTAAATCAAAAGTGGCCATTATTCATACTTATATTCAAGAGCAGACTTTTAAATAATGTGGATGGTCTAAATCTTAGCTTCGTTCTTTTGTTCCTACACTATTAGGAGTGTTGAATGACATCTCCAACATAGAACTGTAGGTTTTTACTTTAATTTGTCATATTTCTGAGTAAAAAAAAAGATATTTAAAAGGTCCATGAGCTGTACTTTTATAATGTTTTTTGAGGAGCACGTATAATGCTTGCACTGTACATCAAAAACTGCCATCATAGAAATAAATGTCATTTTCTACCCAGTTTTTAGTCCTCAGATTTGAACAGTTTAAATGGATGCATCTCCTTTAAAACTTCAACGTAAAGACCCACTGCTATGATTAGCTGGCATTTTCACATCTAAACAAAGTATTATACTTGGAGCTACAGTATTTGAATTTTTTTTTACACCTGTCAAGATTAACTAAGAATAAAAAGTGTTGATTATAATAATTTATTCAACTCTACTCCCATAAAAGATTGCAGTGCTAATAATTTTAGCCGCTCAAAGCCATGTCTGTTGAATGCAATGATCTCAACAGACTCAACAGATCTAACTAACGTGCGATCATAAAGTATTATTCAGCATATATATCAAAACTGCCTAACGTTACAGATTGAAATGTCAATCCAGGCAGTGGTTTATGACTGTGGTTTATAACACTGACAGCAAAAAAAAAATCAGCAGACTGTATGAATATAAATGCAAATTCACTCTCTGACAGTAGGTGGCACTTTTGAACAAGCAGAAAATACACTGGTTACCCCTGCATTCATTTCCATTCATTCCTTTTCTAATGACTCATGATCAGTGTAACATGGGTTTGTACACTCAATAGTACTTGTGTCAAACTATCCGTACTTGAAAAAGTAATGTCAGGTCTGACTGAATTAGACTGGAGTGTCTCGAGGAGACAAACAGAAGTGGTCACAGGAGATGCGTTTGAAATGCAAGGTGGAAACAGTGTGCATCTTGACTTGGATTATTGAAAATGCATCTTTATACCAGGTAGAATTAGAGTATAAAATTGGAGATTACACAAAATGGGCTTCTGTTGATGCTGTGTCTTTAAAGTCAACACAAAGCCCTTTTTGTTTGTGTTTGTGCACAATTAAAAAATTTCATAAAAATGTGTCCTTTTGCCATAAACTGTAACAACGTTTATGAATGCTATTTCATGTTGGCTTTCAACTACAATAGAAACACTGCATGTAAAAGACAAACAAATAACAGTGCTGTGAAAGCTAGTGATTGTCAGTTTCTGTTCTGTCTGAGTATATCGAGCAGATAGACTAGTAGAGATTGTAGCACTGTCACTCTGCTAAATGTGTCCAAGTGCCTTCTGTCAACTACACTGTATCCTCTGACTCTGTCCACAGATTGTGGAGGAGGGTATTCATGTTTTGCTGGAGTGGGTGGGTTGTGTAGGTTCTGGAGTGGAAGTGTTTGCTCTATCTACATGTCAATCCTGCTTTGTGTTATAGAGGGTTACTGCATGCCGGAGTGGGATGGCATCGTTTGCTGGCCCGAGGGACTTCCTGGAAGGATGGTGTCCACTGCCTGCCCAGAGTACATATATGACTTCAACCACAAAGGTGAGCTTGCATCCACTGACCTGTGGCTAACTGGTACCTGTCTAATGCACACGGCGCTCTCTTGACATCTTCCAGCCTGCACATATTTGGTATAAACATCAGTTTATTGCCACCTCCAAAATCTGTGCTTTTCTCCTCAGTTCATCATTGTTGGCGCTCCAAGTTCTTGTCTCATCTTTCAGACAAACATTTTGAAATATTTCCATACATTTTTACATGCTTGACTTGTATTCATAACAAAAACAGGGTGTGTTTTCACAAAGCAGATGTATTGTGGACCTGGACAGTGAACTGAGCACTAGCAGTGCTGTTCCTAGCTTCATTACATTTACATTTATTCATTTAGCAGATGCCAAAGTGACATGTAACCACGAGGTAATAATCCAAGGGAGAAAACAATACAAACCAACCCAGGCTCATTGGAAATACGTACTTTAGGCAACATTTCTGCAACACAGAGCGTTTGTACCTTACTGCATGTTTTCAGTAAATTAAAATGTAAATGTCCAGTGAGTGGTGCTTAAATGTGTATTCAATTAGAATTTTTGAATTTGAATTTGTTCAATTTATTGCATTGGTACAGGCATATATTCAGGCAGGGTTCAAAGCGCTTGACCTCACAAGTGCCACACTGTATCACATGAGCTACAATTGAAACATAAAGAAAACGCATATATTGTATATAAAGCTGTATATGTGATGGTACCTTTTAAAACGATTACTTTTCGAATCTCACAGCCTGTTAAAATTGTTTTGAAGCCATAACAAAATATTGTGCAAGGAATTGTGCAAAAATAAGGTAAACTTATTCAACATTCTGGCCCTGTAAATCATACTTTGAGTAAAAATAAATAAAAGTGGTTGGAGTTTTACTGCCTCCAGTGGAAACTACAACAGTTAGTATGTACAGGTACGTTTTTGAGATTTACAGAAATGTAGGTAGATGCATGTATTTCCAATGATACAAACAGTGCTACTGTAGCTTTACAGATTGTAACTGCGTAGGGTGGTGCTATTCTACAGCAGTAATCAGTGTTGGAAGAAACACATTACATATGATGAATGTTATGCAATCAGACAGCTATCTGGAAAGAAACAATCGAGCTGTTGGTAAGTTCACCCACACACTCATTTATTTCCTGATAAACTATGTTTTTCCTATTTCTTTTGATTCAAAGAGTCATATCCAAAATCTGAAGAATGATTCAGAATCGGATTTGAACATTTATTTACAACACTCATATTCATCACTTTGATATTTTCACATATATAGCATAATATACCTAATAAACTGCCAATTTGCTGCTTATTGTTAGTAAAGTAGTTGTTAAATTTAGGTATGGGGTGGATTAAAGGATCTAAGATATGGTCATGCAGAATAAGGCATTAATATGTATTTTACAAGTACTTATAAACAGCCAATATGCTAGTAATATGCATGCTAATAATCATCTAGTTAATAGAGAGAATTGGTCCTTATATAATTGGTCCCTAAATAAAGTGTTACTGTATATTTTCTAATGTTTGCATGTATATGTTGTATTTTGTTAATTCTTGAATTAACACAATAATGTAACACTCTATTGCAATAGGTGAGGTTTTCTAACAGATGAATCAAATTGCTTCCAAACAACAAGCTTCCTTGTTAAACAGTGTTTGCAACAGAGCTTTAGAGATCCATTAATTACACTAGAGACCTACACATGAAAACACTAACTGGGCATCTTACTCAAATCTGTCTTCAGTGGTGTTCTTTTAAATATTTTTGATCAATAATTCAATCCATATTTGTAGCACTGTTTGATGCTAATAGTGGTACACATTGATAATTTCATACGCTGTGGCTCAATGCTGTCAGTCTGATTGAGAAATCAATACATGGGTGTCCTAAATGAAGGATGCTTTGTTAATGTATGTGTTGTGCTGTATCCACAGGACATGTGTACCGGCGCTGTGACTTCAATGGGAGCTGGGAGATGGCATCAAATAACAACAAAACCTGGGCTAATTACAGCGAGTGCGCCAAATTCCTCTCCCATTATAACCCGGACGATGAGAGGGTAAGACCTTTCACCTTACAGTTGCTGTTACCCACAAGCATTCTGAATATGTAAATTCGATACCATCACCCAAAACTGAATTTTCTGATTGTTTGCTGATTAATTCAGAACATGCCTCATTGTATTTCTCATGGTGTCTACTAAGTGTTTTCTTGCACATTCTGACTGAACTGGTTTTGTGCCGATTCACGGAGGAATTATGAAGGCAACTTCAAATATATAAATGGATGCAGTGCATAGAAATGTACCTGGACAATGACTAAATTGATGTGTGTTTGAAACATCCTTTCTCTACAACACTGGGCTACCATTACTTGTGTTGTTTCACTCAATAAAGAGTAGCTGTGCTAATATTACTGCAGTGACAAATAACTTCTTACTTCAATGCGTTATTTAAACCACAGAGAGTCTTTCTAAAAGTACAACATAAACATTAAATGCTTAAATGTTATATATATATATATATATATATATATATATATATATATTGAATTTACTTGAATAAACTGGAATCTAGTTTATATTTCTATAAACTACATAGCCAAAAATACATTGTATGGATTTTATTGATTTATTAATTTGTATGATTGTTTTATTCAAAATTATTGATTTTTCTTTTGTGCCAAAAATCATTAGGACATTAAGTAAAGATCATGTTCCATAAATGTCCTACTATAAATATATTAAAACTTAATTTTTGATCAGTAATATGCATCACTTAGAACTTAGAAAATATTTAGAAAAATTGACCCTTATGACTGGTTTTGTGGTCACATAAAAAAAAAACATGACTATTTTTTTTTCTGTTTAATTAATCATATTGATTATTTAATTAGTAGAAACAGTTCCATATTAAGGATTAGTGTTGTCACAGCACCAAAATTTCTGTATTTGGTACCGATACCAGTGAAAATCCACGGTTCTCTGTACCAATTTCGGTAACAAAGCAAAACACAAAAATATGCTAATAAAAAAATTCTAATACACACACTTATTATCACTAAAAATAAAACCAATGCCATTCTTTATACTTATTTACAATTGTGTTTAAAGTTTTTCTACAAGTTAAATAATTATGAAAAACAGTAAACAAGTTTCACCCAAATTTAATTTGTCTTTTGATTAATGAAATTTAAACACATTTTATTTAATGGTAAATAAAGGGGATTTGCTATTAAAATTAAATCATGGAAGAAATATTGTGTGATTTATTTTTTGTTTAAAAAGTTGTATTAATTTTTTCAACATTAGTAGCAGTATCACATACATTCTACTAAATAATAATATATTTGTAGCACAATGCCTTTATGTAAAAATGTTATATTCCTTCACTATAGTTTCTGGTATATTCAAGTTGATATTTTTGCATAAACTGAGAAGCATGTTAGTGTTTAATGTTTAATGATGTAAAAAGAGTAAACTACTGTAAACTAATTATCTAATTTCCAGTTTCTGATAATACAGCAAAAATGAGTCATAGTCACAGCGTAAGTGGATGAAGTAAACTTGAGTTACATATACTGTACATGAATTTAACGTAATACAATTAAGTTGACAAATGTTCAGCAATTGTGTTGCTTTAGCTCATTTTAATTAAGTACATTGAACAAGCAGCAAACATGTTTTTTACTGTATAACCTACTGCTTCATTTAGCAATAACTGCACAATGCAAATTGTGCCAGATTATTTTTGTAAATAAGAAACCAGTGTTGTAGTCGAAACCAACAAGTCTGGAGTACTCAACACTGTAAGAAACAATGCTAAATTAACATAGTTTACATAGAAAGTGTGTGTGCACGGAGAAGAATATCAGTGAATTCATTTTAAAAGTGAGACGCAGTAGATTTTCAGGATTGTGCATGCTAAACTGGACTGCAGGTGTTTTGTGAATATGATGCAGGTATTACTGTTGGCATTCATGTGAAAAAGAGTAGCAACTGATTAATGAATTCCCCCATCAGTGTTTACATTTAGATTTGGTCCTTACTCAAAGCTGTTGTGTCTTCAGAAGACCTACAGACTTGGAACAACATGAGAAGACTTTCTTTCATATTCCTTTAAAAGTCAAACCACATTATGAACACAATTCATTAGTCATCAGTGTTAACACTGAAGTTTTTGTTTGTTTAGTTTTGTTTAGATTTGTTTCTGTCGTCTGTGTGCTTTTCATTTTGGTGTCGACGGGCAAAAGGCTGAGCTGTGGGCTGAACTGAACTATTTATCATTACGATGAGGAATGCACATCAGCTAAAGCCTCAGTGAAAAACTATTCCCCTTCACAAGGCTGAATTGAATCAATGGAATCAGGATAATCAATGTAGTTCAATAGAAAACGTCTGGATTACTGTGTAGATACTCTCTGTAGCTGCTTGGGTTCATGTACTGTGTAAAGCAGAACATCTGACAGGATTTAACTTCATAAATGTCTTGTTATGGTGTCTCTTCAACACCATCAGCTAATGAATCAGTGTGATTCTCTAGGGCTTCAGACGCTGTGGCCACCGACATGTTCTTGTTGCATTATTATTCAAACCTATAAGGCTGCAATGTGGCTCTAATCTTGTTTTCAGAAGCTGCGTCTGAAGTTGCATTAGGTATGTTCACACAGACCTTCAGACTCAGAGGTGGCATGAATGCATTTACACTGCTACTCTAGATATGAAATGAATACCACCTGTAAGTGGGGGCAGTATTGAGTGAGTCATTCATTCATCCAATTCGTTCAAATGGCTGATTCTTTCAGGAAAAACATCACCCTTGCTCATATGATTTTGTTAAATCATATTGCATTATATAAAGGTAAGACAAAAACCCATACAGAGGGCATTTTGTCCATTTTTTGCATTTAAATTTGAAATATATTTTATATTATATAAATATGTTTTGTCTGGTTTGGGTCACGCCATGCTCTGTATTGTATATTTCATTTTGCTCTCACAGTTAATTTTAGATTAATGACTGATTTACTCTGTGATAGCTCTGATATATCTACCACAGGATAATGAAGTCTAAAATATTGCAGAGCACTCATCTTTAGTTCCACAATTTGACATGAATAGATCAAAATGAGTAATTTCTCTGTATTATGTGAATTTCCTGATGAAGTGGATCATTAAGGTAATTTGCTCTAATTCAGTTCGGACATTTACTGTTACGCATCATTGCTAACATCTCATTTATTCATCCATCATTCAGGTCTGAGCAAGCTGTCCTTTTACCATCATTAGTTCTGGATCAATTTATTCATATTCATAACAATTCTGTCACAAAGGCTTTCCAGATTCGATTCCCAGATCCTTGATTGCTCTACGCACAAGATTTATTTGTTCAAACTTTCAAATAACCAATTGTGGTTTCCAGTTTTTTATTTGCCACTTTTTTGGAAGATACTTTCCTTTGATCTGTAACATTGTTGGGTGAATGTAGGAATCTGTATTTTGAGGTCATGCCTTTTTGCTTCCCAAGTCTCAAGAGCCACTTCTGCAGTTAATGAGAAGTTCATCCGAGCAAATGAAGCGCTTTGGAGTGCAGCGACTCAACAGCTCTAACACAGCGCTGGGTTTGGCCATCGCATCTCATGCTAAATGTTAACAGCTGGCAAATCTCTTGTTCTATCAGCTCCAGATTGCTCTCCTCTAATGCACACCGCTGATCCAGCTCGCTCTCTTGGTGCGGTTGCGATGTGAACTTGCTCGGCTGCCTACAGCCTGAAGTAATCGCAGTTGAAAGCGTGGCCGCTCACCGCTCAGCTTTTGTCGAGTCTCTGAACTTCCAGACAAACAGTTTTTGCAAGAGGCCACCGGGTGTCAGCTTGCTCTCCAAATAAACAGTTGCACTTCTGGCAAAAAAAAAACAAAATGCCAAAGGCAGAGATTGGATAGGTAATTCCTTCAGCAGCTCTGCTTGTGTTTACACACCAAAAGATGCAATGCTTCAGCTTTGAGTTTAAGCCCAAACAGAAACATGGTGTAAATAGCAGCAAACATAAAGTACCTGGGATTGTTTCAGACAAGCTCATAATATACTGTATTGAGATTAAGAATTCATTAAAAGGTTCTATATATAGCACTTTCATATCATTGCAATTTTTCTTCTTCTTTTTTTTTTTTTTTTGAGTGCTTTGTCCTCATTTATAATTCGCGTTGGGTAAAAGTATGTGCTAAATGACTAAATGTAAATGTAAATGCTAACTGCAGCTATTTCATTTATTGCTATTTAACCTAATACATGCTCAATATATGATTTGTTTATACTATGATTGTCTGTTTTTATGCCAATTCTGGTTTTCTTGCTTGAACACCAAGACCTTCAGCTGTTTTCCATTCTGTTATTTGCTAGCTCTAGTTCTAGTTCTCACTTTCTTATTCTTGTCCTTATTCTCAGGAGGTTTTTGACAGACTTTACCTGATCTATACCGTGGGCTACTCCATCTCTCTGGGATCACTTATGGTGGCGACAGTCATCCTAGGATACTTTCGGTAAGAAAAGCCCTCCTTCTTGTTTTCACAGAGAGTTGACAAAGCCCTTCACAATGAAGAATTTTAAAAAGCAATTTTAAGGGCATTTTCCTCAGTCTGGGAGTTGTACAAAAATGGTATTGTTTGGACGAAAATGGCACATCAAACAAGACGTCTATGCATCAAATATTCTGGAGTTGTCCTTTTACTTGATGTTTTACATTTTTTTATTTTTCTCTTTGATTCATATAGTTCTTGCATAAAGTTTGCAAACAGCATGTCAGCTTTCACAGCTTTAACACTATTATTGTTCCTGCTGAACAACAGAATTATTTTGCAGAAATTTTTGTCAGTTTGTAAAACAGTTAGACATAGACAAAATCAGAATTTGGATGTATAAACTCTCAAAGAATCACAATTCTGACTATATTTCTCATAATTGTAAGTTTGTACAGTATTCCATAATTATTCTCACAGCTTTGATTTTATACCCCAAAAATTCAGACTTTTTACTTGCAGTTGCATGTTTATGTCATGCTATTTTCACTTTTGTCTTGCAAATTAAGAGAGTTCAGCACCAAAACGCATTTTGCAGTGTTGCTTTTCCTCCAAAGCATTCGCTGCATAAACATTGCACTCTGTCAATAAATAGAAAGAAATCGCTTAAACACAATAGAAGTGTGAAATTGGTCTTAATCAGGGTTCTTAGGCTACAATCTAAATACAATATACATGCCCCATTTTGTTGACTAGATTTGTTTACTTGATGCACGTTTTATGCTATCCACATGCAGACTTTGTTCATGTAGATGCATTTATCACAGACTCCAGCTGAATGTCTGCTAGCAGCCCATGTTTACATGCTGGTTTGATGGAGAAATGATTTACAATAAACTAAATGACTTGGAGTCTTTTTTCTTTTCTTTTTATTTTATGTTGAATTGATGTGTGCTTTTATGATCATGAGACACGAGCAGAACAAGTGTAAATCATTTGTAACCCCCATTTTAGTAATATTTAATAGGTTTATAGTAACAAAGCACTTCTAAATCATTAGAAAGCTACTAGTTTATAGCAGTTAATTCATAGTTTATTATTTTTGTCCCTACATTGTTAATACATTATGTTATGTACAAATAATGAGTTCCTCAATGTAACTGACACACAGAAGTAAACCAGAAGTAAAACAGTTGTCAGACATTAATTGCTAATCGCATTAATACAAAGTATATGAAGAGTTCAGATGCAAAAGCCTCTAAGAGCCCTTTGAAATTTTCTTCTAAAATGAGCGTTGTGCATGGTCAGTAATTTCACTTTTTTTTAATGGCAATGAATAGGTAACTTGCATTTCCATTAAAGTGAAAAAACTGAACCTAAACATAGAGAAAAATGCTTATTTTAGAAGAATATATATCTATATAGTTTGCAAATGTATACTTTATTCGCTGTATACCAAATTTGACCTAAACTGTCCCATCTGATCTATGCATGGCTTTGAATGCCACAATGGTTCAGGAGTTAATGTTTTTGCAAGTGTGCTGAAAGTGACTATTTTACATTGAAAATTTCATTAAAACGTTGTGTTTTGACTTGACTGAAGCGATCGGTTGTCCAAACGAACGCCGTCAAATGAATGCTTCTCTAATAGTTCACCCAGCATGTGTACTGGCCCTTTTTCAATATTAAGACATATGAGTGCATTTATTACTTTTGCGTTCAATCGTTCCATTTTCATTGCTAATTAATGCAAAGAGGTTCCCTTCGTTATTTATCCAGCGGGCTTATTCAAATAAAGGGTCGGGTCGTGTGCCGAACGAGCTGCTGACAGGTGCCATATTAGCTTGACTCGGCTCCAGTGCTCTGTGGTTTTAAGAGCCAGCCCATCGCCTGGGCACCAGGAAATGCAGGTCAGGAAAATGACTTTAATAAGGGCTCGTCTGGGCCACTGCTGATGGGCTGCCAGCGTTTCCGTGCTCTGCGCTCACAGTGTCAGTAGTATGGTCTCAGGTGCATCAGCCATGCAGCACGGGGACTCTCAAACATTAGCTCCAGTGTTTGAGACACGCTTCGAGAAGCCAGCATCTACACGGATCAGCTCTCCGGAGCTTCCCGATCAATAGTTCCCAATGGGACGGTGGTTAAACAGCAGTTAGTCTACTGACGAAGAGGCAAGCGATTCCACACAGCTGCTCTAAACCTCTCCAGAGGAGCGAGCGGAATAACAAAAATAAACCCAAAGGTTTCATATTTCAGCATGCCTGTCTGAAAAAAAAAGAAACAGAGACCGGACTGCACACCTGAAGTGTGCATTTTGCACATTTGCAGATTTTAATCACTTTATTATTAGTATTATTATTATTATATGTAAAAAAAGGAATGGCTACTGATCACAAAAGAAAATGGCAATTATACAGTTTGTTGCTACGATGACAAAAAGGTTTAAAAGTTACATTTTTAGCCTTAGTGATGTAACAATGCTCATCAATGTCTAAGTGAATAGGACGGCCAATCAAATTAAAGTAGTCAGGGTTTACTTTTCACAGAAGCAGAGCGCGACTTCTGGAGAAAAGTGTCAGTTTTAAGGGTGAAAGAATCTGAGGGAAGATGGAAGTAGTAAAACATCTAATGTAAGTGTCAATAAAATCGAGTGATGCACACTATGTTTTGAATTGAAAATATGGTATAATTTACCGGATTTGTGTAGTTTCTATCTGAATATGATGAGATAAGAAGTGTTTAGTATTGTCTACACACTAGGCTTTCAAATAACAGATTTAATCAAACAAATTGGACTTTGGCTTTCATTTTTGTCTAGCCTTTTTTTTTTTTACTGTCCTTAATTTGAAACCATAATTTCTCCTTTAGTACTCTGAGTAACACTTTAGATCAGGGAGCACATATTCACTATTAGCTGTATTTTCCCTCAATAAACTCCTAATTTCCTGTTTATTGCTAGTAAATAAGGTAGATGTTGTTATAGATGTGTTTAGGTATGGGCTAGATTTAAGGGATCATGTAGAATAACACATTAAAAAGTGCTTTAAGTACTAATAAACAGCCAATATATGCTAGTAATTTGGATGCTAATAAGCAACAGGTTAATAGTTGTGATCTAAAGAGTGGAAAACCTTGACAAATCATTTGATTTCAAATATGTGATTTTAAAAGCCATGTAAGCTAAATCTTAAAAAAAGGCATGGAAATGTCCTGAACATTGTAATGTGTAATGTGTGCCCTATGACACCAAACTCTTTTGTCATTTCAATTTAGCATTTAGTATTTCATGATTTTGCACTTACTTTTGATCCGGACATCCTGTTTACAATATTGATTTTTTACAAAAGTGTCATATCTGTAGTGTTAGCATGATATGAATATGTAAATAGCATGGTTATCATTAATACAGTATATTTCAACAACTAGCAACCACTCAGTAAATCATACCAACAATCATAATAATATAGACAATTCCTTTTGATTCCATGCTATTTTTAAAATATCACACACAATCTGTGGTGATTGTCTAGCGTTGGACCAAAGCAAACACCCACAATCATTTTTGACCATTTTTGTAATTGTTCTCTTACAGCACAAATTGATCAGTGATTCTCATGAGTGGATCTTGTTTGCGATCGGTGTTGAATGAAAGGGGCATTTTAATGCAGACATTTAGGTGCCTGTAGTCTTTTAGTAGACATCAATACTGTATCCTTTTGAGACAAAAGTGCCATATGACATTAGCTCCGATGGCAAGACATGAATAAACATACAATATGCATTTGGCTCTAGCACAATTATGGTTTTGTACATAAGCATTGAAGCATACAGGAAGGATATGTTGGCAACATCTAAAACGCAAACATTTTTACACATGAACAACTGTAGAAATGTACAAATGTCTATGAATTTTTTTAAGGATTATCAAATACTGAATTGAGTAGTATAATATATCTAAAACTGTGCATATTTACATTATATGTTAGCTGTGCATTATATTATAACTTATTATATTATTGTTATGTGGTTAGCTTTAGGCAGAGGTGGCTGGAGGGCAAACTATATAATATGCATGCACAAATATATTTACATTTGGTGTAGATTTACTTGTGAAGTAAATATTACTCACAAATATTCATGATTTTTCAAGAGATCAGGATGCAACATAATTTCTTTCAGAGGACTGCATCAAATCTGAAGGAGCTTTAATAGACTTGCTCCGGTCAAACTAGTTTGAGAGAATCTAGACAAACCGAAGGGAATTTGGGAAACACATGCTTGCAATTTTGTTTTTATAGCTTACGTTTTGAGTCCTACATTTTCAACATTTGTGCTTTCTGAACCTTTTAAATCCAAAGAATGTGTTACAGTCAGCGGCAGACTCATCTGGCTCTAATTAAGATTAGTTTTGTTCTTCTAGCCTCTGTGAAAGGGCACTGGAGAGCAACTAAACACACATACACACACATAGCTCCGAGTATCTGTTATTTTCTAAAGGTACATTAATCTGCAACATTCTTCGTGATTTCATGAACCTTGATACCTCGCACTATTTACAGCTAATTACAGAATAACCCTTGTTTGACCTGATTTCTCTTTCTATCTTTTATGTTTCAGGCGGCTGCACTGCACCCGAAACTACATCCACATGCACCTGTTTGTATCGTTCATGCTGAGGGCCGTTAGTATATTTGTGAAAGACGTGGTGTTGTACTCTGGTGCTGCTCTGCAGGAAATGGAGAGCATCACTGTGGAAGATCTCAAATCCATCACAGAAGCTCCTCCTGCCAACAAAACCAAGTTTGTAAGTGCAGCACACATACAACGATCACTGAAGTCCATAACAGAGGAATCTCACATTGTGTTGTTGCCATAGTAGTAGTAGTTTGGGAGCCTCGTTACCCTCTGGAGCCATTTGTTGTTGACTGTAATGTTGTGCGTAACCAGGAAACAGGGTTTTCAATTAAGTTTTAATGTGAATTAAATTACCTTCCTTTTTAATTAAACATTATAATAATTAAGACTATTATAGTAACTATGATAGTTACTCAATACCTAGTAACTGGAAAGATTGTGGATATTCTCATTTGGCATGAATATGGGTCCCAAGCCAAATAAAGAGATTAGGATATAATAGAGAGTCGATTGAGCTTCACACAGCACTGTGTCAGTCGCTGATGCTATAGGGAAACACCATTTTCCATAAATACTGATGCCCTATTAAATCAAACCAATGTCTCACACTGGCCTATGGCATTGGAGCGTGCCAAATATAGTGCCTTTATTTTATTTTACTCATGTTAATTGGGTAACACTTTAGTTTAGGGTCCAATTCTCACTATTAATCAGTTGCTTATAGCATGCATATTCCTTGTATATCGCTGTTTATTAGTACTAATGAAATTTAAATTAAATTAAAATAAATTTATGCATTAAGCGACTTACAGTGCATTCAGGCTATCAATTTTTACCTATCATGTGTTCCCGGGAAATCGAACCTCCAACCTTGGACTTGATAGAGCAATGGTCTACCAATTGAGCTACAGGAACAAATAAAGCACATATTAATGCCTTATTCTGCGTGATCATATTATAGATCCTTTAATCCTACCCAGTAGTACATAAACTATTTATAAGCAGCGGATGAGGAGTTTAATGAGGCAAATGTCATAGTTAATAATTTGTTAATAGTGAGAACTGATCCCCAAACTAAAGTGTGACCATTAATTGTTTACAATTTGTTTTAGCACTTTTTACCTTGATATATCTCTCCATGTTGTGTCCATTAGAAAATGTTGCACCAGGGGATTTAGAGCATGAATGGCATTTCATCCCCTCTTTATACTTGTAAATCGCTAATGTGACAAATAAAAGCTCTCTTATCTTGAATATAAAGTGGCTATAACACCAAATCCTCAGCATCTTTCTCATTCTGACATTGCTCAACCGGAAGACAAGAAGCCCTGGAATATCCTTCTGCTGGAAACAAAATTCCAGTGATCCAGTCATTATCCTTCTGTGATCCATTGAGGAAGAGTACAGATACATTCACTCATGGATGCATTGTTTCAAATGTCAATCCTTGAGTAGTCCTAATGTAAGGGTCCCTCTTCCAGTCATCTGGCATGAGAGCTGTCTTTTCTCCCTTGGGAGATTCCACACCGAAGCGTTTTGATGTGACAGGCTGCCCTCACTGTAGGGAAAATGATTCTCAGGATGCTGCTCTCTAAGCTTGCTCTTGTTATGAAAGATGAGCTATCTTCATAGGTTGTCCCACTGCCTTCATTTTCCTGTTCTCGTGAACTGCGGAGGAAGAGCAGTCGAGCCATGAAGTAGAGCAAGAGGGTTTAAGTGAAGAGCTCACATCAGCTCAGGTTCTTTGAGCTCTTTGTTCCTGGATTTTGCATCCTACCCAATTATTTTCACTCGAGCTGATCTCCACCCCTGCTTCGGAGATTGTGATTTGGTCACATTTTGCAGATTGGGTGACTGGGGAGGATGCCATGTCACTGGCAACCTGACAAAGAAAGATTGTCCAGCATGGTGGAGTCAAGAATCCGACACAAAAATCTCCTGCATTTAATGACCAAATCTTTCGACAAGCTTGGCCTTGAGTGGTCTCTTCAGGCTGAATCTGGCCACAACCATAAAGCCACCTCACAGAGACCTGCTCCATTCTCCCTGTAGGTGCACAAAGAGCTGACAAAAAGCTGTATTGGATTTGTGTCCTGCTTTTACAATGTTGGACGGCGCTGTCTGCTGGGATATGACAAAACACATGGACAAGAATGACTCCAAACCGGAGCATTAGTGTCGCAGGTGACAAAGATGACAACGCAGTCTATCAGCCACACAATGGGGAGACTCATTTTCTCTGACTGCTATCTGTGGTTAAATTGAAAAGACTGTGAAAGCTGTGCTTTTAGATGCTCCTAAATGTGATCAATGACTATAACAGGATTTACACAGAGATTCACAGCAGCAAAAAGACTTTGCAATGTGGCATGTTATTCCCAAGGAATACAGCTTGACCCCTCACCTCGATCAGGCTCTTTGTGTTCTCACCAACCAGCAAAGACATCTGTTAACTTTGCCCCAGACCCTCAAAAAGAGCCTGAACCAGCTGTCTATCTTATCCAAAGATGCATGGACTCTGTCCAATTGGAAAACCTTCGCCTGATAAACAGTACTGCTTCTCATCTGGTGCTAAGAGGAGTTGTTCTTGTCGATGTTCTGCATGAACTGGCTCTTAAAAGAACAATAAGAAAACCATTACATGCGGTGTGAGTTTGTGTAAGTGTAAGAAGATGAGGAGACGCCCTTTTTTTTATTGCACATGGACAATCCTGAAGAGTCATAACACATCAGTCTACCTCGCCATTCTGAAATGAGGAGGGATAAGAAAATTCAAGCACTGAACAAACTCATTTAAGGTGAAATTCCTTTGCTGTTGCTTCAAGGTAAAGGGTATCTGACACACTCACCTTAACTAAAGTGCGACATAAACTCATTAACATTTTGGTTCCCTGTGTGAGGCATATTATAGCACTTTCCCAACAGGCAATGGGTTTATACCGCAATCTGATCTGCCTCAACAGTTAGGTGTTGCACTGTGCAAACACATAGACCTTGCATAAGGCTACTTTCATTGCCTTATGTGGTGCTTATTTGGCACCAGTAATCTAATGTTGCTTTGTATAATATTAATACGCACTGGTGAAAGATACATCATGCAAATGTGCTGGGTCACATCGTCAGTAATGTACCTTGGGGTCACTGGGTGTTTCGGGTCATGCGAGACCCCGCACTGTGTCCCAGCAACATTGCCTACATTTCTGTACTATTGATACAAAGCCATTTAGTGGCTTTTTGTGACTTTGCCTTTCTCTTTGCTTTCCTGGTGAAGCCTAGTAGTGTAAATGTAACCCCTCTCTCCCGGGTACTCACCGCCACACCTCGTTCTTGTTCCGAGTTGGTCTCGACCTGGGTCTACAGAATGGTAGGCAGACACACTAGAAAATAAGCTTAATGTTTTAGCAACTAGAGTCAGTCACTAGTGCGTCTCTTGAGATCAGGGGAGTGAGGTTAACTGAACTCTATATAGTGGATTTCAATGGTGACCAAAGGGTTGAAGGTCCAAATTGAAGATTCAGTGCAACTTCAACGGGATCTACACAGCAGAGAGCTGCACGGGTCCGATTTTGTAAATCCGCACCCGCCCGTACCCGCAGTGTTTAAAACCGCATCCGACCCGTTTTCCGACAGCAGCACTAATTAAAATCCGGACCCGACCCGACTCGCTTAAAATAGAACCGACACCCGACCCGCACCCCAAATCAAATCAGTCAAGCAAATCACATTAGACACACTTTTTTCGAATTTTATTGCCAGGTAATACAGAAGTTATTTATGGAAACTCTTTTTAGAAGATATTCGTTTTTTATACATTGTATCTTAATTTTGATCAATGTTTTATCTATCAATTGCCCATATTTTAATAAATAAGAAGCAAATATATATAGCAGACAATGAAATAACCTTAGTGTAATTGACAGAATTACTAAAAAATATTTTGCTACCTAAAATTTAAATATTTTTCTGTATCACGCATGCATGCATGTGTATTTCCCTCATGTTAAATATAAAACGCATGTGGACTGATATTTTCCAATGTCTGGACTCCTTTATTAATGGAGTAGGCTATATAAACAGACGTTTCAATAGGTATTAAATGCATTTTCTGAGAATTTATATTTCACTTTTTTACTGCAAATGTCGAAATACGTGCTCTTTGGTCCATCAGTCACTGATCACATTAGAATAAAATATCTCATAATAAAATACAAAATTGACTGATTTATGAATGTATATGCATAGTTTTCATCAGTCGGAAATACAGATAAACGCTTTCATTTGTTGTATTTTTGATCCTGAAAGAAAACAGAACAACAAAAGAGCGAATCATACCACCGTCTGAGGTTGTGCTTCAAGTGGAACGCATCCATTTATTAATCCTTCACAGCTGAGCATCGCGAGAGGCGGATCTGCGCCAGAGCGCACATGTAAATGAGCTGCACAAAGTCAAAAAAACAACAACCCTGGATAGCCTAGATTAGGCTCATATTCACAAATGTGTTAGCTATGGAATGAAATATCTGTTATTTTGTCAAATACATGCAAGTGGAAGTGTATTGTTGTTTAAACACCTTTATAACGATCGCATTATGCGCAATATAATTTTATGACACAAATTTTAAAATAGGCTTAAATCAAACATTTTAATTTTAGATTCTATATATATATATGAACGGAAAACAAAAATAACGGGAAAAAAACAGCTGGCTGATCTTAACGTCTGTTAACTATGACTCATGCAGCCGTTTGCGTTTTTTTAAAAGTGGAACATAGGCCTATTTTTACGTTTGCACGTGACTGTTTTGAACCCGTGTTTAGAGCCGTGTTTCCCTGTGTCCGACCCGACCCGCACCCGTATCTGACACAGTTGGATATTTTTCACCCGTCGGGTACCCGAACCCGTGCAGGACTCTACTACACAGTCCCAGGTGAGGAATAAGGGTCTTATTTAGCAAATTTATCAGTAATAATATATATATATATATATATATATATATATATATATATATATATATATATATATATATATATATATATATATAGACAAAATATATTAGATGCAGCATGATTGCAGCATGATTGGACACTGTTCCCCATGATAAGCCATCGATGCAATGAACCAAATTCAGAAGAGAATATCTGTGGTTATTCTAGTAGCTCCAATTCCCAGATATGAGGGAATTAAACATTGCATTCACTGGCTATTATTGTACTTTAACTATCAGTAGAGCAGTCAATTCTGAGGATTTGGTGCTTGCTTGAATACCACTGGCCAGTCCATGACACTGGTGTGATTCAATAAGGCTGCAGGATTTTTGGAGAAAGGTAGTTTCCCATAACACCACATTTCATTTCCTCATCTCATAGGTAACCCCTCACATTATCTTTCAAAACTTGTTTTAAATTATCCTTCACTAGTAACTGTGCCTTTAACTTTTAAAGGAGTCGAGTTACACGTAGCTTGTATCTCAAACCCAAATGAAGGTGAAACAGGAACACATGCTTTTAATCAATATGTGCTGAATCGATTTTACTTCATCCTTCAAGATTGGCTGTAAGATGGCTGTGACTCTCTTCTTGTACTTCTTGGCGACTAATTATTACTGGATTCTGGTGGAAGGCCTGTACCTGCACAGCCTTATCTTCATGACCTTCTTCTCAGACAGGAAGTACCTTTGGGGCTTTACTCTGATTGGCTGGGGTGAGTACACAATCTTCTTCATGTAGACTCATGTCCAATACACCGCACTAGGGCATAACTATTCTGTCTAATCATCCAAAAGATTTCATTCATGCTTTCTCCGGACGTCTTCCCCAGTTAATTTGAAATAGGTTATCAACTGGGCTATCAATTTGTGTAACAAACAGATTTTTCATCTTACTCTTGAAGAACAGCAACAGTCGTTTTGAGGTATTGCTAACTGTTTCCAGAGCAGCACAGTGGCATGTGCTATATCTACTGGAGACAGCAGCAAATGTGTCTGCTTTTGTGGATATACTTTGGACTCCACGGCTCCTGCATTGTACACACTGTGCGGAAAAGTTGGACATGCACAGCGCATACAATGTGGATGCTGTGGAGCTACGCCACTTCTGTGTTGCTAATACCAGTGTTGCAGAGCCAAGGCTCAACTATAGACCTTTTTTCTGCATGGACAGTACTTCAGATTTATGTAAATGCTTTTCAATAAGAAATAAAATGATTTATTAGTTTAATTACTTGCAGTAATCACAGAAGATTATACAGAATAAAAGCCCTGAGGGTTCTTCTGTAAGTAGCAGTTTGAAAGTAAAGCTTTTACTAAACAGGTTTCATTAAACAGGTGTTCCTGCGATGTTTGTGACCATCTGGGCTAGCGTGAGAGCCACTCTTGCTGACACCGAGTAAGTGTTTGTGTTTCAAATCGTTTGCCAATATTAGCATGTGTACATTTAAACAGGAATGCAATATTAATTCAGCTTGTGGAACAAATCAAATATTCTCTATGTGGTAAATAATATATGCATGCGCAGGACTTTTGCAAAAGACTCTAGACGCTAAATAAAACACAGTATCTTTGTATACTATCTATTACATATTAATAGGATGTCTGGTTTGAGCTTTCTGAAAGTGACTGATCTGGTTTGTGATCTACAGGTGCTGGGATTTAAGCGCAGGAAACCTGAAATGGATAGTGCAGATCCCTATTCTGACAGCAATTGTTGTAAGTTTCCATAAATAAAAATGAAAAAGAAATACATAAGTAAGCATTATTTAGGCATAATTCTATTTATGAAAAATGTTTGTATATTTTAAAATCATGAGAAGTGTAAACTCTGTCATCTGTGTACAAATTTGACAAAGTTCTGTTGAACTCTCATGTGTCTCAAGTAAATTGCAAATATTATATCAATTTGTCTATCAGTTATTTTATTGTGAATGTGTCTGTTAGTTATATGTCTCAATTATGATCTATTCAATTAGTGTATATACTTTTCCCCCCAAAGGTCAATTTTTTGTTGTTCCTGAATATAATAAGAGTCTTGGCAACGAAACTTAGAGAAACAAACGCAGGAAGATGTGACACCAGACAACAGTATAGGTAAGAATTTTATTTATTTATTTTTTATCATGGCTGCTTTTATTTGTTCAAAAATACAGTATGTAATACAGTATAGAGTAGTAATATTACTATTTAAAACAGCTGATTTCTGTTCAAAAATATTTTTAAAAATATAATATATTTAATTTATTGTATATAGTTTTTTTTATTTATTGTCTTATATTTAAAAGTGAATAATGATATCAATGTTAAATGATCCTTAAGAAATCAATGTAATTTGCTGAAGTGGAAACCATAACTTTTTTTCCCCCTCAAGATTCGCTGAAGAATAACCTTTATGTCGTTCATTTATTATGCAATTGTGTGTGTGTGTGTAAAGAGTGTATTTATTTATTTTCTATTCTATGTGTTTTCTTTTTATTTATTATATTATTTAAAAGCCCATGCTACGTGTTCTGTGTTTAAGCTAACTGAGACTTGTCATAGCACTTACACATCATTGCTCTTTATGGTTTTTTTTTTTTTTGATTGCTTTCACTGTCCTGTTTTGTAAGTTACTTTGGATAAAAGCGTCTGCTAAATGACTAAATGTAATGTAAATGTAAATTTGATGTATAAATCTTGGTTTAAATCAGTTTAATGTTACTTACTTAAATAAAAGTGTCAAACACTTAATAAAATAAATAAATAAATAATAATCCTATTGACCCCAAACAAATCCTTTGGTTCTTCATCTTTCTGTTTTCTTTTGTCTTATCCCACAGAAAGCTGTTAAAATCGACGCTGGTCCTCATGCCGCTCTTTGGGGTTCACTACATTGTGTTCATGGCAATGCCCTACACAGAAGTGTCTGGGGTGCCGTGGCAAATCCAGATGCATTATGAAATGCTCTTTAACTCATTCCAGGTAATATTTCAAAAAAGATGTAGACAACTAAAATTGTACAAAGACACCAAAATATTTGATTATTACTTGTATAATTACTGTATGCACTTTTTACCAGGGATTCTTCGTTGCAATTATATATTGCTTCTGCAATGGAGAGGTAAGAATTACATTTTATTTAATTGTTTATAATTAATTATTTACACGTACATTCTAAAGGCTACCAGGTCAGTTTGTGTTTCAGTGGTTTTAAACAGCATGAACCTGCAATACTGGAGACTACAGATGCATGACCGTAGTCCTAGGACTCTAGCTTTCTGTTAGTTATTGCACTTCATACAAATTTATAGCACTTACTATTAAATTCTCAATTTGCAATATAAGGTTTCAGAAACAATTTACTGATTGATAATTCAAAAACCAACGATATTCTTATCAGTAGTTGTTGCAGCTGTATGTGTATAAGCGACAGGCTATTTTAGAAAGGAACATTTAAAAGGTGAAAAAGAAGAATTAGGAAGAAGCAATACATTATAGAGAATTTATTGCTACTGTGTGAATATGTAATCAATAAAAAGCAACTGTAATCTGATTCTGAGTATTTTAAAATGGAATCTAATTACTAGGACTTTATTTTTAGTATATGATTGCATAATACAGTAATCAGTTACTTCCCAGCTGCTTGTTTTATTCACACACCAAAACCAGTCTGAAGTCTCTGGGGTATATTTGTAATAGACAACAATACACTGTATGAATCAAAATTATCCATTTTTCTTTTATTCCAAAAATCATTAGGATATTAAGTAAAGATCATGTTCCATGAAGATATTTTATAAATTTCCTATCATAAATATATAAAAACTTAATTTTTCATTAGTAGTAAGCATTGCTAAGAATTCATTTGAACAACTTTGAAAGATGATTTTCTCAGTATTTAAATTTTTTTGCTCCCTCAGATTCCAGATTTTCAAATAGTTGTATCGCGGTCAAATAATGTCCTATCATAACAAACCACACATCAATGGGAATATTACTTATTCATTTATTTATAAATCTTCATGGCTAGTTTTGTGATCCAGCGTCACAAATATTCTCATTCTTATCACACTTTAGGTCCAAGCAGAAATCAAGAAGTCCTGGAGTCGGAGGACGCTGGCTCTGGACTTCAAGAGAAAAGCCCGGAGTGGCAGTAACACGTACAGCTATGGACCCATGGTGTCTCACACCAGTGTCACTAATGTGACCGCACGGGGCCCTCTGGCCCTGCACCTCACCACCCGCCTGGGGCCCGTCTCCCTCAACGGCCACCGAAACCTCCCGGGATACGTGAAGAACGGCTCCGTCTCTGAGAACTCCATCCCGTCCTCGGGTCACGAGCTCCATACACAAGAGGAAGAACCTTCGAAGAGCTTCCAGGTGGAAAAAACCATCCCGGTGGTGGAGGAGGAAAGAGAAACGGTCATGTGACTTCACAAACCTTAATAAAGACCAAGAAAAATGTCAAAGGATTAGAGAGTCCTTTGTTTCTCAGGATTTCCTCACAATTAGGGTTGTGAGACCATCTAAGATGTACAGTTGGACCGAATGGACCAGATCTGATCCGTGTCTTTTAAATGAGCCGCAATGTTCTTACAAGACTGGAAGCTACAACAGGCAGCAGGCCACCTTCACCAGCAGCAGTCGGAGAATGAGAACAGATTTGGGCTTCAAAGATTGTGGTGAACGCATTGTGCAACAGTGAGTTTGCTTCAGGGTCAAGTCATATGAAATATATGGCACTGTGGACCGTGATTTGTAAATAAGAGACTCATATTTGAAAGATGTTTTTGATCAGCACTAATATAATGTTACTTACAGATGCGACTGCCAGTAGGGACACTCTTTGTATTATGATAGCAGGTCTGTGTTGGTAGAATGTCATATTTATATGTCTTTAAGTCTTGAGCGGCTGTGTCTTGTTTATCCATGCCAAATCTTGCCAGACTGTCTTTTTTCTTCATGAGTGAATTCCCTCAGAATCTACAGTACAAGCTTGCATTATCGCCAGTGATGATGAAGTGATTGTTGCCAGTGGTGAAACGTCCAAGAATTTTGTTATAAGGACCAACACATACTATACTAGGCATTAAAGAAAAATCCTGTCCATGTTTTTTATTTTCAGGATCGTTTTTGGCTGCCTTAACCATTTCAGTTTAGCATAGTTTATAATACTGTTTCCATTTGATCACTAACACCATTGTTTCCATCCAAAGTGGAAATCATCACATTGTCTGATCATGCATGAGCAATAATTCTTATTAACAAGGTGATATGAGCCGTCATTCATATCTGAAGCACAGACCGTGCAGGATGAGTTATGCAGTTATGCAGATCTTTAAAGTGAGGTGTGCATTCACATCTTTAACCCTTTAGTAACAGCACTATTGCATTATAAAACACATTCAACAGGAATGATTCAAATATTTTCATACCAATGTTGTTTTAATTAATGCATTTCAGAAAATGATTATACTGCTTTACAAAATATCCTTTGGTAGCAGCCAGTATACCTTTCCTTTCCTTTATAGATGACATATTTCAAGTGAATGAAATGCGCCTCTCATTCTGTGTAAATCAATGGACAGCATCATTATGCTCTGTACTGTGAGAGTTTTCAGGGAACTGTGAAATCTCCATTAAAGGCATCATAAGAGCAGTTCACTGAAAACCCCTATACATATACATTATCCTCATTATCGTATAATGAATGACGGTCATATTTTCCACATCTACTCTCCATCCTGAAAAGGCTTTTATTAAACCTGCTCATGCTTCACTCCACTGCCTCACATTACATTCAACCGTTTCATCAGAATGTTTCATGCATTACTGTAAATGAGAAGCTGGAAATCATTTTTTTAAAGCCATAAGGAAGAACAAACTGAAGTCAGTATTGTAGGTTTAGAGGCTCATCCTCTGTTATGTGTAATATAATGCTGCTTTTTGTTACTCCATGTATATATGTCAATATTGTGTTTACAGATTACATGAAAATGTCCACACAGTTACGAGCTAAACGTCCTTCTGCATATGTTTTAGAATGTAATACTGATATGGAAAGACAGAAATGTAATGCAGGTTATGATTTTATATGCTAATAGTTTTTTTTTTTCATATTTCAAGCAATTAGTGTTTGCTATTCAATGAATTCAAACCATTACTCAACAAAAAAAACTTTAATAAAATATATACATTCTGCTTTTCTTTACGTAACAACCATCTGAACTTGAATTTGAGGACAGATTAAGATGACAACATGTTTTACCATTAAATGTAATCTATTATTTTCAGTCATATTATTTATAAAATGGCATCTATTTTTGCACTTTTTATGCCTTTCTACTCAATAACATTTGAGACTGTTGGTTTCAGATATTAACAGGGATTGATTTGAAAATAACTGCTTGAATGATATTGAGGATTCATGACAGATCGAGAAATTGACCTTATTTTACTGCTTTGAATATCTCTGCTTTACTCGTGTGCATATTTTTATTGCATCCCATCATTCTTCATGTCCTCTTTTTGACACATTGCAACAAAAAATATTTTACCCAAAAAATGTATATTCTTTCTGCAAAAATGTGCATTTCTGTTGTTGTCGATGTTGTTTGTCACATTAATGCAAACTAACTTTTCTATGTACACCAATGTTGTATATTTTAGTGGTGAACGTGTATCATGTGAATAATAAATGAAAATGTATAATTAAGAGATAATCATTTATTGTCAATATTTACAATTTACAATAAAATAAATATGCAGTAAATGTGCTTTTATAAATTTTCTTAAAAAAAATAAAAAATGGCTAATGAACGTTTAGCAAACACCATTGAGGTGACTAAATGTTCATTTCTTTACAGGCTTCTTGGCACCGCCCTTGGCTCCGCCTCCTTTCCCTCCTTTTTCTTCTCCTTTTTCTCCTCCTTTCTCTCCACCTCCCTTTTTACCTTTCCCTCCATCCGATACCTCTTTCTTCGGTGCTCCTTTCTCCCCCTTTTCTCCTTTCTTCTTTGTGGTTTCCTCCTCTTCTCCTTTCCCTTCTTTTCCTTCTTTTGCACCCTTGCCTTCCTTTTTGCCTTCTTTTTCTTTCTTCTTTCCCTTCTCAGCATCAACCTTGCCCGCAACGGTTGGCACCTCCTCCTTCTTCTCCTCAGCCTTAGCCGCTAACCCAAAGAAGAAAGAAAGAAAGATCAGGATTCTCTCAACAGTACTGGTATATCTCATGAAATATGGGAACACTTTAGTTTAACGACAAGTTCTCACTATTAACTAGTTGCTTATTAGCATGCATATTATATTGACAATACTAAGTAATTTCCTTTAAGCCACCCCATATCTACATTTAACAACTGCATTACTAATTACTAAAAAGCAGCAAATTAGGAGTTCAATGAGACAAAAGTCATAGTTAATGATGAGAACTGCACTTCATTGTCCTTAAATGTAAACTTGCGAGTGAAGCAATGTTACGCTATTGTACACCAGTCACATTTTTCTGATACAACTTGAAAGAGGTTTACCATTTTTATTTTGAATATAAATTAGCTAAAAAAAGAGTTATTATTTTTTTTTTAATAGGAGGTTTACCTACGGTATGTTTTTCTTTTAAAGTGCATAAATAGATTGTGTTTCTGGCCTTATCAGAAATACACAAGTGAAACCCAGAGCAACAAAAGGATGATTTTATAGCACTTACAGCATTTCCAAAACATACAATTAGCTTTCTTTAGCCTTTATACTATTTGCTAACATTGATCTATATAACAAAAGTGTGATGATTCCGTAAGTGCATTTTCAGATTTTAACAAAGCCTTTTCTCGCTTACAGAGATTTGGTTTGAGAGGCTTGAGATTGTGTGAATCATTCTGTGGCTGCTCTGAATTCCATCAAACATTTTTATGGGGAAATGTTCCAACTGTAATATTTTCCCTCCCGCACGTTCACCCTATGCACACAATCCCAACGCATTCCTGCTCCGAGGGGCCATTCTTACCAGATGATTGATATCAGGACGCGTACGAGCTCTGTGAGACACACATGCTGCTTTCAAAAGAATAATATTTTTGTAATGTTTAATAGCATGCATTTATAATTGGACCAAACATGATAGAATCCACATGTTAGACAATAAAAGCATGTGCATGCCAAAACTTGAGCTAAAGTAACTCAACAAATGAGTGAAATACTGTAATATGCAGTTTATATGCAGGAGTTTATCACATTTAAACATGTTGGCTTCAAAGAGTTTCTTCAGGTGAACAAATGTTAATGTATTTCTAAACACAGTGCAACAGCAATTTGAAAGCTTACATTCATTTTTAAAATGTCCATTCTGTCTGTCACGAAGGTGTAGAAATGCAATGTGACGTGTCATCGCATATGAAAACTGTGTTATTTGCAGTTGACAGGAATTTTCCATTCATTCAGCAGCTATTAGCACAACAGTCACCCAGAACAAAACAATAAATCCTACAGTTCATGTCTTAAAAGATAAAACATATCTGAGCATGAAAAAGCAGTGAAAGGAATGGAAAGTATTACATCTCTGTAGACAGTGTTATTTGCATAATTTATTCCTGATGATTCTTAATTATTTACACCACATTTAGGGGAGAAGACCTTTTTTTAAATTGTTGTCATTGTTATTTTCATGAAAATTAAATCTGATTTCCAGTTTGTTATTACTATAACTTTGTTTCCAGCTAAATTGTTTAAAATAGTAACTAAAATGTCTTTAAAAAAATGAAATGGCAGTGGTGGAAAAAGTACTGTATTATGTGTATTTGTATAAATCAACTGATGTTGTACACCTGTACATCTTTTCAGTCCTAAAGAATAACAGAGGGGTTCTGTTTCAAAATGAACGGGCAGTCTTTTCACCCCTGGTCTGTTTGGAGTGTTTGTTCCAGAAGATGGTGTTTTCTTTCTTCAGTTTGTTTTGGCATTTATGGACATGGAAATCATGATTGGAACAACAGAAAAGAAACAGGCCTGAATGAAGTGAAGGTAATCTAGGCATAACCAAAAAATGCCTCTAAGTTACGAAAGAGGTTGGTACGAAAGGGCTCGTTCCTTTGAGGAACTAGGGTTATATTTGTAACCCAGAGACATTCCTCTTCAGGAACACGAGCTGCTTCTAATGCTTTGGGGAATGATGTGCCAACATTGCCAGACTAGCAAGCCCCTGCCTAGTGTTTATCCGAGGAGCACAGCTAAGGCAAGAGGACAGAAGAGCCAGGAGCGGCTTGCATATCAAGATTGTAAAATCTGGCAAATGTGGAGGGCGTGGACCATCCCGCAGCGTTGCAGATGTCTAAGAGGGACACACCTGCTAGAAAGGCCTTAGAGGCAGCCACACCCCAAGTAGAGTGAGCCTAGGCTCCCAAAGGAAGGGGAAGACGAGGGGCTCACCTCCACGCACAGCTTGGGCTCTGGAACCACACTTCTTGAGAGAGGCTGGACTCTCTACCACTCTGGAGTTGCCCATGGTGAGAGGCAGAGGGCTGGAGTGGGTTTGCTTATAGCCCCCCAGCTCAGCCACCATGTGTTGGAATTCTCCCCAGTGAACGAGAGGGTCGCTTCCCTGAACCTTCGAGTCGGGGATAGGCACTGTTGTTTGTGCCTACGGGACACCCTAGGCCGGAGGTTGATGATCGACTTTGTAGTCATGTCATCAGACCTTCGGCCATATGTCTTGGACACCCAGGTGAAGAGAGGGGCGGAGCTGTCAACTGATCACTGCCTGGTGGTGAGTTGGATTCGATGGCGGGGGAGGAAGCTGGACAGACTCGGCAGACCCAAACATACTGTGAGGGTCTGTTGGGAAGTTCGGCCGAGCCCCCTGTCAGAGAGATTTTCAACTCCCACCTCCGGCAGAGCTTCGACCAGATCCTGAGGGAGTCTGGAGATATTGAGTCCGAGTGGACCATGTTCTCCACCTCCATTGTCTCTGCGGCTGCTTGGAGCTGTGGCCGTAAGGTCTCCGGTGCCTGTTGAGGTAGCAATCCCCAAACCCGGTGGTGAACACCGGAAGTAAGGGATGTCATCAACCTGAAGAAGGAGTCCTATCGGGCCTGGATGGCTTGTGGGACTCCGGGAGAAGCTGACAGATACTGGCAGGCCAAGCAGACTGCAGCCCGGGTAGTTGTGGAGGCAAAAAATCGGGCCTGGGAGGAGTTCAGTGAGGCCATGGAGAAAGACTATCGGTTGGCCTCGAAGAGATTCTGGCAAACCGTTCGACGACTCAGGAGGGGGAAGCAGTGCTACCAACACTCTTTACAGTGGAGATGGGCACCTGTTGACCTCAACTGGGGATATCGTCGGGCGGTGGAAGGAATACTTCGAGGATCTCCTCAATCCCACCGACTTGTCTTCCATTGAGAAAGCAGTGGATGGGGACTCAGAGGAGGACTCGTCCATCACCCGGGCTGAAGTCACCGAGGTAGTTAAAAAGCTCCTCGGTGGCAAGGCACCAGGGGTGGATGAGATCCGCCCTGAGTACCTCAAGTCTCTGGATGTTGTGGGGCTGTCTTGGCTGAAATGCCTCTGCAACATCGCATGGCGCTGCCCTTTGTCACCAGTTCTGTTCAGAATTTTTATGGACAGAATTTCTAGGCGCACCCAAGGGCCGGAGAGTGTCTGGTTTGGGGACTATACGATTTCATCGCTGCTTTTTGCGGATGATGTTGTCGTGTTGGCCTCCTCAGACCAGGACCTTCAGCGTGCACTGGTACAGTTTGCAGCTGAGTGTGAAGCAGCTGGGATGAGAATCAGCACCTCAAAGTCCGAGGCCATGGTTCTCGGTCGGAAAAGGGTGGATTGCCCACTTGAGATTGACAGATGGATCGGTGCAGCTTCTGCAGTAATGTGGTCGCTGTACCAGTCTGTCATGGTGAAGAAGGAGCTGAGCTGTAAGGCAAAGCTCTCGATTTACCAGTCAATCTACTTTCCTACTCTCACCTATGGTCATGAGCTGTGGGTCATGACGGAAAGGACAAGATCCTGGATACAGGTGGCCGAAATGAGCTTTCTCCGTAGGGTGGCTGGGCGCTCCCTTAGAGATAGGGTGAGAAGCTCGGTCACTCGGGAGGAGCTCAGAGTAGAGCCGTTGCTCCTCCACATCGAGAGGAGCCAGCTGAGGTGGCTCGGGCATCTATTTTGGATGCCTCCTGGACGCCCTTTCCAGGGAGGTGTTCCAGGCATGTCCCACTGGGAGGAGGCCCCCGGGGAAGACCTAGGACACGCTGGAGGGACTAAGTCTCCTTGCTGGCCTGGGAACGCGTCGGGGTTCCCCCGGAAGAGCTGGAGGAAGCACCTGATGATTGATATAAGAGACCACCGATGTGTTGTCGGTGCACACCAACACATGACAGCCTTTCAGGTCTGGGAGGAA
Source organism: Carassius auratus (assembly GCF_003368295.1). NCBI lineage: Eukaryota > Metazoa > Chordata > Actinopteri > Cypriniformes > Cyprinidae > Carassius > Carassius auratus. The sequence continues at coordinate 28,414,425 of NC_039269.1, forward strand.
ATATCTCAATGCTCAATACATTGCTAGCATTTCTAGACAATTGATGTGCCATGTCAGATGGCGACCACTCCACAGACCACGGGCAGGGTGCCCACTCATGACCGCACCCCAACCAGTGAGGGACACGTTTGTCGCTAGCATTACACTACGACCAAGAGCTCCCAGCACCAGGCCCTGATTCAAGAACCAAGGTTTCTTCCATATGTCTAAGGCACGAAGGCATCGCCGCGTGACCTTGATAGTTCATAATGGATTCCCCCTCGGGGAAAGTCCCTTGGTCTTGAGCCACCACTGAGGTAAGGATTGACTCGATCCAAGCAGGAGACAGACGTGCCTGCATCGTGGTCGAATCCCACACTATGCCTAGATAGGTGGTTCTCTGAACTGGAGAAAGTACACTCTTCTTGGAGTTCAGTCTCAAACCCAGCTCCCCCATATGGGCCACCTTCTGCTCTGATTGAGCTAAAATCAACCAATTGGGCCACCATCTGCTCTGATTGAGCTAAAATCAACCAATTGTCGATATAGTTCATATATACATTTCAAATATACATTTGACTAATATTCATAGGTAAGGATGTTCACTTTACTGCAAGTTTTGCTGAACATTCACAATTTATTATTTTATACTTTACTTACCAAAGGGCATATAAATGATTTGGGAAAACATTTTAGTAAAAAAAAGTGCAGGTGTCCAACAATATAATAATGGTTCTTACATGCTTACTCTTAACACATTTTCATGCAACCACAGGTTTTCTGTTGTAAACATTTTGCACAACCTAAATGGATTCCATGGCTCCTATATCTTCCATTTACTATGAAATAACATCTAACCTGCGTGGGGCAGACATCCGTGAGGTTAATGATTTGGCCTTGGAGCTGAAAGGTTTGAGATTGAATCTCAGGGTTAGTATGGAGTGTGAGTGAGGCCGGTCTTGTAGAATTACCGAGACGACTCTTTGTCTCTGCTCCTTAGTTCTTAATGCGGTTCTGGGCCTGAAACCGGTCATGCTCTGGGTAATTCATTAAAAGTGTGGAAGGTAAACATGGATAATGAAATACTTTTGCAAACACTCCTGCAAGCTTAGATGTTTTCAAACTGATATTGATGAAGTTTTGTGACAACCATCTACTGCTTAGATACCAAGAACAAGCCTGACAAGTGAGAAACACCAACTAAAACAAACATTCCCTTATGAAAGAAAAATATATTGCAGTATATTGGAAAATATCATGTAATATATTAGGCATATATTCTTATATATATTTATTTTTTCCAATATATTGCAATATATTGAAAGCGGCAATCATGTGTATATTTTGCAATATATTATATAATATATGTATCATCAATATATTATTAAATGTATTCAAATATATAAAATATTAGAAAATAAAAAGGGAAAATAATATTACAATATATCACAATATATTTTAAGAAATATATTGGTAAATATATTTTCCTTTCGTAAAGGTTTATACTACTGAAATATTACATTTTTGTTTTCATTCTAAATGCAAACACAAACCCAAACAGTGTTGACTTTCAAAAACTCCACAGTTATGAAGTAGTCTGAAGTTTTCGGATGATGTAATGATGATTATATCAAATTAATAATAATAATAAAAATAATAATAATTTAATTGGATATAGTTAATGTGACGAGAATGGCGCAAGGCCGGTGGAGTTAATGAGAATGGGCGACACCTGCGCCACACACCGGTCTCGAGTCCCACGAAGGAGCTCCAGAAAGATAAAAGGAAGAGTGTCACCAGTGTTGGACGAGGACCAGGCCTGGATTTTATTTTGTGTTTTGGTTCTATTTATGCGCAACAGTCACCCATGAGAGGCTGTCATGCTGTTTGTGTTTATTTTGTTATTAAACTTTTATTTAAATGTTTTCCGGTTCCCGCCTCCTTTTTTCCAAGACTACGAACATTACAGTGTTACATTGGTGCCGAGACTCGGGAGAAAGGAGGGACATGCTCGCGAAGAATCTGAGGTGCCATTGAGCATGGTGGAGCAGTCTGCCACCATGGACACTCAAGACGGTGGGCTGGAGTGAGTTGAGGGTTATCCAGTGCCAATGCCAGGCACCGCAGAATTTACCCAGCTGGTGGGGGGCAGAGTGGGAGTGTGTCTGGGAACCTGAACAATATATATATTTTTTCTTTTTTCTCCTCTCTTTCCCTCTCTAGTCTCTGTCTCTCGTCATCCTTCCATCTCCGTTTCTCACACCTCGTCTGTCTGTCCATACCCCTAGGTATGATTCCCTAGAAACGCATGTTCAAGATGTTTGAGCAGTCCTGCAACGTCAAATGGAGCACTGGCTGTATGCAAAAAGGGAGAAATGTGAGTTCCATCAGACAAAAGTGTCCTTCCTGGGCTACATCATCAGTGCTGAGGGGGCCGCCATGGATGATAACAAGGTTCAGGCAGTTTAAAACTGGCCACAACCAAAGACTGTAAAGGAACTGCAATGGTTTCTGGGCTTTGCCAATTTCTACAGGCGCTTTATCCATTTTGGGATCGGAGCCATCCTGTAACAATGTCAGGGCAATCCTCCCAAGCTATTCCCCTGTGCCTATTATTCACGTAAACTGAAAGCAGTCGAAAGAAACTATGACGTGGGTTATCGAGAGTTGCTGGTAATGAAGGCGGCCTTTGAGGAATGGAGGTATTGGCTAGAGGGCACTAAAGTTCCTTTACTGGTACTCACCGATCACCTCAACCTGGAATATATTCACTCTTCCAAACGACTTAATCCAAGGCAAGCCTGATGGTCACTATTCTTTTCATGCTTCAACTTTAAAGTCATCTACCAACCAGGGTACATGAACTGTAAAGTGGATGAATTATCCCGATTGCATGACTCGTCACCTTCTCTGAGAAGCAGCGACAAAGCCATTATCACGCCAACTCTGATTGTTGCACCAGTTCAATGGGACATTATCACCAAGATCACTGAACCTCAGGTCAACGATCAACCACTGCCAAACTGCCCCAATGATCAAACTTACATGCCAGCTGATCTTCGACAACGGGTTTTGCATCTGGTACACAATTCCCCAAGCTCAGGACACCTCGGGATCACAGTTTCAATCCAGCTGGTGTCCAAGTGCTTCTGCCTAACCGTGGATGGCGAAGAGGTGTACCCGGTCAGAGAGATTCTGAATTCCCGATGCATTGTGCTGCAGTATCTGGTCGACTGGGAAGGATATGGCCCAGAGGAAAGGTCCTGGGTGAACGCCCATGATATCCTGGATCCCACACTCACTCTTGAGTTTCATCAAGCTCATCCAACTCAACCCGCAACTCGCCCCCGTGGAAGGCCGTGCCGTCGGACTGCCCCTCGCATCTGGAGCCCTTCACAGGCTCTGTCATGAATAAGACCTCTGTGGCTCTCTCCGATGGACACCGGAGGGTACCCTCACCTTAGTTTTAACATAATCATCGACATAACATCTCCATTCCTTCCATCATGGAATGAGGGTTTTTTATGTAACCAAGATGTTCTTTAAGCCTCTGGAGTCGATTCCGGCGGATATGCGTGTTGAGGCATCTTCTTCTGATAACCCTGAAAATAACTTAAATTACACTTTCTTACAGATAAGAGCAATACATCAATTAAATCTGTAAAGGGTCTACTTTTATTTTTATACAGACATAATAACAACAAAACTTTGTGCATTTATAAAATAAAGATAACAAACAAGGTGCACTGTCTGCAACCTTGGTCTGCGCTGATCTTCATTTAGAAACTCGTCATTAAAATGTAAAAACTGTAACTCCATGAATACTCAACGAAGAGACATGAGAGATATATCTATAGAAAGCTTGACATGTTTACTTTTAAACTGAACAGTGGTACCGAAAACAAATATTCTGTGATAAAGTAATCCATATGAAAACAATTTGATGTTTTTCATGTCCATTATATCTAATGCAACCATGCCCACATGCTGAACGCGCTATTGAGATTATAATGTTCCACGTGAAGCTCACAGCTTGTAAACGTCCACACAGAAAAACAAAGCAGCGAGACTGTTCTTTTTACAGTTTGCTTTGCGCTGAGAGGAATAAGATATAATTCACCTCAAGAAGATGCGCTGAGGATTACCTCAGGGTTTGAGTTTTGGATTTCCTCAGAAAAAAAAGAATGAAGCGATTAATCCAGCAGAGATCATAAACATGTGTAAGTCTCTTTTTATTTATTTATATACTATACTTACTAGTTTACACATAACTTGTACACATTTTACTAGTTAGACTTTTTCCAAACCATAATTTCTGACTAAATGTATAATCAAGTGAAACTGTCAGGGATCTAGGAAGGAGGACCCAATTGCAGTGTGAGGTAATAAGGGTTTGACAACAGACTGATACAAGAGGGTAGTGAAGGGCACAAGAGATACCACAACTGGAACACGGTAAAAAGACACAGCTAGGGAAGGCCACTGGGACAGCTTCAGAAAACAACTGGCAGAATACTTTGGCAACAGAGGGGGTGCAAGACCAGGCTGATGGAGAAGACCACACAAGGCACCATAGAGCAGAGCTCAGACACTTGTAGTCCACTGCCTTTGAAGCAGACCAAGTACCAGGTGGGTAGAACCACGGCAGGACGCACAGGGACAGGTCAGGAACTCTAACATAAGACTAGACAGGACAAAGCTCCACAAAAACACAATAAGCAAGGAATTATTACCAATTTAACCAACTTAGAGAATAGCAAACAAAACCAAGAAACAGGACTAGAAAAACTAAATAAATTTACAAAAAGGCAAAAACAAATAAATTACTAAAACAAGAAACGAGACAAGAACAGGGAACTAGACAGGACCAGACAAAACAAGGGCACGAGACCAACCAGGCAGGGAGACACAGGGAGACAGGCAGTGTCTGCGTGCACGTTTAAGGGAAATAGAATATAATCAAGGCTAATTCTATTGTCCCTAATCAACTGAACGAATTAGAGGATATATTTAAACCAAATTTAAAAAATGTAATTTTTTGTGAATTACTCTTAGATGAAAAATGCATGCGGTGTAAAATTAAGAGTGATGAAACCCTAAGAGTTTCTCCAATTTTTTTGCATTAGGAGCGGCTTTTTTCATTATGCTCTGTGAATACACTTTAGATTAGCGAACACTATTCTCTATTAACTAGGTGCTTATAAGCATGAATATAACAAGCATATTGGCTGTTTATTAGCACACATTAATGCCTTATTCTGCATGACCATATTTACATAACTCTACATTACTTAAAAACAGCTACAACTACTTTACTTACTATCAAGCAACAAATTTAATTAACGGTAAATATGTGTTTGCTGTTGTTGTTGTTTGGATTTTTACAAACAAACAACTGTGAAGAGTGTAAATGGAAGTTTTGATCACACATATACCCTTGTGCATTATAAGCACTAAGGCATACTCTGAACACAAACCGCACAATCAGGACACTCCTCTCTGAATGATATTCAAATCACATTTTTTATGGGTGACCTAATTAATCCAGATGTAGCCGCAGTGGAAACCCACTGACATTATTTACATAGCTGCCTGTGAAAAATGCACGTGTCCACAGTACCAAGCCACAAGTGTGTGATGTATTCCATCCGTGAACATAAGGAGCAGGCATTCGTATGGCGCCTGATGAGGTGCTCTTCCTGTGCTAAATGGTCTCCGTGGTATCTGGGAGAGTTCCATTAGAATGTCTTTAGCTTTAATGATGAATATAATTAAGTCAGGGTTCGTGTGGGTAAGTGTGAGGCTCAGTGGGTCTGTTTGTTTCAAGCATACTGCGTTATCCTTGGCACTGTGTGTGCGTACAGTTCTCCACACCTCATTCATGTGCGCACATGGAACGTCAATGTTGAGTTCCATCTCATGCATATTGCAGTTTTTGGAGACCTGTTGCGCTGTTAAAAATTCTTGTGTATTTACAGTCTGTCAAAGAATGCTTTATCAACTATGATCCTGTTGAAATAATGAGGCTACAAATATTATTATTTTTGAAAGGCGATCCATAATGTGACAGCACCACAGTGGACCAATGCAAAAAATGTGTGCAATGCTTGAGGAGGGCTTTTATTTTATTTTTTCTTCAGATGTGAAAGACCCCATTTGAAGTTTTGTGGATTTCCAAGTCTGTAGTTAAGTATCCTAAAAACTCACAACATATTTTTTTTAGCACATACGTACATTATATATATATATATATATATATATATATATATATATATATATATATATATATATATATATATATATAGGCTTTTAGCACTTAGAACTTTATAATTCATAACAGCACAAGTTAATTTTTGTACATTTATGTTGCATTCAACAAAGGACTCAACAAAGGACTGTAGAGAGTATTAGCATTTTCTCTTGGCAGAGAAGTTGAATAAGCATGATGAAAATATTAAACTGTTGACAAGTTTATAGCTAGCTATTGTAGTATATTAAATAATACTGTATGTACTAAGAAAATAAAACTTGTTGCATTGCATTAGCCAAGCATTCACATATGCACATTTATGTAAAGAATGTTTGGCGTCTGATCAGAAAATTTTCATCCACTTAAAAAAGACAAAAAGCAACAAAACGGTTAAAGACGTACATCTAGTGCATGTTAACATTGGGGGAAAAAGGGGGTTACAAAATAACTTATTGACATCTACAGCAGCATAGTTTTTAATAGTTTGTAAAATATCCACAGTGCTGGTTCACAATTAGTTTTACTCACTGAACCACCTCAGATAATCCTGTTTTGCAATATGTTTAGCCAATTCACTGGAAAGAAAGAACCGAATTACAAGAATGATTAATTCATGAATGATTGTCATTTCTGGTTCAGTCACCAGAAATACAGAATATGCATATAATAATATGCACATACAAATTTAAGGAAAATTTTCCACAGATCATTCAGAGCTCTCATGATACACACAGTGTAGAGCCATACAGCTGAACATCTCAATAACCATAACTGTGTATTTATTTATTTATTTATTTTTAAATAGGAGACTTTAATACTCACTATAAACCAACTTTGTCAGAAATATACAGTAGATAGAGGTAAATTATTTATTCAGGAAAAAAAGGCATAGATAGACACAGAATAGTAACAGTTAAGTTAAGAGACCAATTCTAACTAAGTTTCTTATTAACATGCATATTATTAGCATGTTGCCTGTTTATAAGTATTTAAAGGTGCATCTCAATAAATTATAATGTCATGGAAAAGTTCATTTATTTCAGTAATTCAACTCAAATTGTGAAACTTGTGTATAAAATCAATCCAATGCACACAGACTGAAAGTAGTTTAAGTCTTTAGTTATTTTAATTGTGATGACTTTGGCTCACATTTAACAAAAACCCACCCATAGGTGGAGGGTGAACCAACTCCAGGGTAAGGCTAAAAGCAGCCAAATCTATTAACTACAAACATCATAAACCTGTCTTTTTAGGCAAGAACCAGACATGGGTGTCATGTATAGACTAATAAAATATGTTTAATGGGACTGAATTTGCATTTAATGTGATTACAATTTAATTAAAATATCAGAAATTGATGACGTTTTCTTTCCAAGGTTATTCCATTGGCAAATAAATTATGTACAGAAATGACATTATCACTAACCTTGATCTATCGCACTTAAATGCCAAAAAAAAGTATTGTTATAATCACTGAAACTGTATACACTGCTAAATGAATCCCTTACATTGTACGTAGGCCTACATCTGCGCTTCGTTGTTTATGATGAGAGAAATCTCAGTCATTGAATGTGCGCCCATTCAACAAAGCATACGAGTTTCAGCGATGACTCATCTGGACATATTTGATTGGCCATTGCATCTCTAAGCTCAACAGTATCATGTGTGATTGGTTATAATGTGCAACACTGTAAAAACACCTAAAATGAAATAAGGTGCAACATAGTGCAAAAATTTGTTAGTAACAGACATAATAGTTTTTATTTGTTTGTGCAGGGGCATTTCTGTCCAAATTAGTGGCATTTTTGCAAAAAAAAAAAAAAAACCTGTGGGCAGGGGAAGGCTAAGCTTACACATGCTCCACCTATGAACCCACCAATTCAAGATCTCAACAAATTAGAATATGGTGACATGCCAATCAGCTAATCAACTCAAAACACTTGCAAAAGTTTCCTGAGCCTTCAACATGTTCTCTCAGTTTGGTTCACTAGGCTACACAATCATGGGGAAGACTGCTGATCTGACAGTTGTCCAGAAGATTATCATTGACACTCTTCACAAGGAGGGTAAGACACAAACATTCATTACCAAAAAAGCTGGCTGTTCACAGAGTGCTGTATCCGAGTATGTTAACAGAAAGTTGAGTGGAAGGAAAAAGTGTGGAAGAAAAAGATGCACAACCAACCAAGAGAACCACAGCCTTATGAGGATTGTCAAGAAAAATCGATTCAAGAATTTGAGTGACCTTCTCAAGGAATGAACTGAGGTTGGGGCACAGATTTGTCAAGGAATTTGGCTACAGTTGTCGTATTACTCTTGTTAAGCCACTCCTGAACCTCAGACAATGTCAGAGGTGTCTTACCTGGGATAAGGAGAAGAAGAACTGGACTGTTGCCCAGTGTTCCACAGTCCTCTTTTCAGATGAGAGCAAGTTTTGTATTTCATTTGGAAACCAAAATCCTAGAGTCTAGAGAAGGGTGGAGAAGATCATAGCCCAAGTTACTTGAAGACCAGTGTTAAGTTTCCACAGTCTGTGATGATTTGGGGAGCGATGTCATCTGCTGGTGTTGGTCCATTGTGTTTTTTGATAACCAAAATCATTGCAACCATTTACCAAGAAACCTTGGAACACTTCATGTTTCCTTCTGCTGACCAGCTTTTGAAGATGCTGATTTCATTTTCCAGCAGGATTTGGCACCTGCCCATACTGCCAAAAGCACCAAAAGTTGGTTAAATGACCATGGTGTTGGTGTACTTGACTGTCCAGCAAACTCACCAGACCTGAACCTCAGAGAGAATCTATGAGCTATTGTCAAGAGGAAGATGAGAAACAAGAGACCAAACAATGCAGATGAGCTGAAGACCACTGTCAAAGAAACCTGGGCTTCCAGACCACCTCAGCAGTGCCACAAACTGATCACCTCCATGCCTCGCTGAACTGAGGCAGTAATTAAAGCAAAAGGATCCCCTACTAAGTATTGAGTACATGTGCAGTAAATGAACATACTTTCCAGAAGGCCAATTATTTTTTTAATGTAAGGGGGGAAAAATGCCATTAAGAACAAAACTTAGGTCGCACCACAGGGGCCTATTGTGCACTACCCCACCGCCTCAAAAAACATTTTTCTAAAGGCCATAGGCCATAATGACTATAATGTTATATTAAAATGTTCATGCTGAAAAATTTGGGATGCACTAGGCTTCCTGTTTCAGCCGCATATATGAAAATACAAAAATGGTGTGCACATCCCAAACATCCAATTAGGACGCAGGTGCAAGACAACTAAATGATATAGACAAATAAAGAAGTGAAGTCTGAACACTGAAAACTACTGCTCCAGAGGAATTTAATCAAGTAACGTTTCGACCTTCAGGTCTTCATCAGCCGCATATATGCCCATTTAAAATGAACGCACTTTAGTACAATGCAAATACATTAAAGGACTAGAGATATGATGACTAGTTGCCAATAAGCATTGTTATGGTGCAAAAAGTCAAACTTCAGAGGCTTGTCATCAATAACTTGTGATTAATCAAAAACTAAAACTGAAAAAGAAATCATAATCCTGATACTTTCTTGATTGATAGCTTCTTGTATTTGGTACATACGTCTGCTATGTCCAGTGTTCGGGGGGGAACGAGTTACAAAGTTGGTATAGCCTACTTATCACAACATTGTCAATCACATCGTCAATCGAAAACGCGAATTTATTAAAACGTCTCGCTACCGAACTACCTACAGTAGCTTAATTTGTGGAGGACGAAGAAAAAGCACTCATTTGGTAAATGAGCCAGTGAGAAATAATAAGTTTTAAGTAGGGTCCAGTGCCTTTTCAATACTTTTAAAACGGTACAGGCTCCTAAACGGTGCCTGAACCGATACTTTAAAAAAAAGAACCACAAAAAAACTATGGATACCTTTAAAGAACATTACAAATATTTAAAATAAATCCATAGCTTGTTGTGCAAGTTGTGCTTCCCTTAATCTAAGGCTAATAAATGTATTTCACAATCTGGGTCATTATTTAATACAAAACCACACATAATGTTTCTACTGTATCTCTGCCACTCACTCTGATATTTAGTTAAGATGAGTGCTGTCTGTCACTGTCTTAAATCAGTTCTGTGAATTACTGTATGGTCATTCCTTATAAAGTAGCAACAATGTCGTTTTTAAAATACAGTATTGTGCAAAAGTCTTATGGAAAAATTAGTATTTTCTCCCCAAAAAGGGTTTTAAGCCAGTTATTTATATCTTTTGCTGTAGTGTGTCAGTAGAAAATATCAATTTGCCATTAATTTTAATAATAATCTAGTGCGATTTTGAATGCACAAGCAGTCTGACAACGGCAAAATGAATGTTTGGAAATGTAAACTGATATTTTATACTGACACACTACAGCAAAATATATAAATAACTGTCCGAACACCATTCTTTTAAGTGAAAATACTAACGTGTCTAAGACTTTTGCACAGTAGTGTATGTATAAAGTACGTATGGTTAAATTAAGTATATTTAAGTAAGTGTAATTAAAGGATGTGTTCGTTCATATGTGTTAAGGGTTAGATTTTCGCAGGAGAAAACGGCTGTAGTGTGATGAGCGAAAACTTTACAGATGAGAAACCGACTGCTACCTCGTGACCTTTTGTAAACTGTATTTATGACAAAGAACTGCACAGATATGGATATTCTAACAATCTATCGATAAACACATACCTTGTGTCCTCTATTTTTTAAGTGCGCATGCGCTGCTCCGTTCGCGGTCTGCGCCTCTGCGGATTGAAGAGCGCGCTGAAAGACGGGAGGAGACCGGTCTGACGCTGGTTTCATGTGAAATTTAAGCGAACTGACTCTGAGGCGATCGGATACCGGTTCCATACCCAACCCTACTTTTAAGAAATATATTTTTTGATAAACGAACCCAAAACTGTCTGTCCTGGCTGGACTGTGATGTGATTTGTGTCACGTGCAGGTGCGATGGATCGCGTACAGACCAATAGGGTGTCGGAATGGTATATGTTTATACTTCTCATCCAACCACAATCAAATTCACTACATCCGGATGGCGCGATTTATCTGGATAGGTTTTTTTTTTTTTTTTTTTTTTTTTTGAATGATGACAAGCCGTAATGAAAACAAGCCGAAAATTAAATAGCAGTAACGAAGCAATTTTTAAAATGTAAGGAGTAGAAAGTACAGATACTTGCCTGAAAATGTAAGGAGTAGAAGTAAAAAGTCGGCTGAAAAATAATCACTCAAGTAAAGTATAGATACCCCAAATTTCTACTTAAGTACAGTAACGAAGTATTTGTACTTCGTTACTTGACACCTCTGCTTATTACTGCTCAATATGTGATCTGCTGCAGATTTAAGTGCAGTGACAACTAAATAAAATGTGCCACCAGAAAACAATCCACTTGTTCTGTGTGTGCAACAACGACACTGAAATCAGTTCATAATTGCTGAACTTTACAGCATTGACAATTATATTTTATTTCCTATTTATTACTGTAAAGCTGCTTTGAACAAATGCTATCATGACAACTCTCTGAGGGTTTGGTATGGTAATCACAATGTTAATGTGATTGTTCTGAGAGGAATAGATCTGCTACGTTGATGAGAAGTTCATCTTCTTCCCTGACCACAGGAAGGTGTCCACTACAGCGAGCCTGTACCTGATCAGAGACTGTCTGCAGAGCAGACGCTTCCTCAAGAGCTGAGCAAACACACAAGAGACGTGCAAAGAGGGAAAATAATACAGATTAGCAAAGGGAAAGAGAAAAGACAGATGACATCAGATACGTCAGCTAAAAGAATGGATTTGAAATGAAATGCAAAAAAATATGGAAGAAAAAGGGAATGTGAGAAGCCTGTATAGAAAAAAAAGAAAGAAAAAAACAGTTCAGGTAATCTGAAATAAGGAGTTGATTGGCCAGAGATCCAACTAACGACTATAATATACTCCAGCAAGATGTTTGTTTTTATGTTTGTTTTTATTTACCGAAGGGTTTCTACAAGGCAGTAATTTTTTTCAACAAAATTAGAATTTTATATTTTTTTTTAATAAAATGTTTAGATGACAAATTTTCTTAAAGCACTGAAAGTAATTTTCCGTCATGAAAAACTTTTTTCTAATTTTGTCTAATTTTCGTGCAAACCAGAACACATGAATAAATGTGATGAAGAGCTTGCCAAAATGGATGTGAGGCTATATTTCCTCATTGCTTTAGCGTATTCAGAACAATCTTGGTTTGCGTTATAATAACCATGACCTAACTTGCACGGTTTTAGCACAGCGCCACCTAGTGGTAGGATGATATGGAAAAATTTACGTTAGACATGTACCAATAATCTGTAATACGATATATCACGGTAATGAATATGCACAATATTGTTATCGTGGGCACTTCTAAATACCCTGAATAATTTTATATTTCAAATTATTCAGAATTTGGGATGCATTTTAAGGAATTATTTTCTCATCGAAATGCACAACACCGCTTGCAATGTGAAAGACGCATGCACACTCTGATGTAAACAAGCATGCAAGCACATGGCAGAGCGCTTGAGAGACACTTTCACACTCAAACTGCAGAAATGCAGCCGTTATCCCAGAAACCCTGGAAGCAAAGCAGCTGCACTACTTTCTGTTTCTGAAAAGTGTTTAACTTATTTAAACAGCAATTCGGATTTTTGTGTTTGCTACAGCACCAAATACTTTAATATTTAGACAATTTATTTTCAAACATTTTTACATTTTAATCTGGACTAAAACATGCCCTAGGTATTGTTTGAAAGTGTTTTGATTCTTTATTGTTCGGTCACACTCTACATTAGGGCTTCATTAGTTAACAGTTGTTAATTCATTAGTTAATATTCATATACATTCATTAATCTTAGGTATTCCAATATTTAATAACACAATGTTAAAATCGAAAGTTGCAACTGTGTTATTTAAGACTTGCATTTTTAACAAAGATTACGGCTGGCCTACTGTGGCAGAGACCAGGAAGATTAACATCAAGGGGTTTATTTTATAACACAATGAGGAACACAGGCAGGTTCACACACATAGACACAATGGTTGACATTCAATACCGGACAAACACTAACTGAAAGGACTAGGGCTTTTAATAACGAGGGATTAAGGAGAAACACCTGGAATCAAATTAATAATCAACATGAGGACAAAAACTGGGTCACTGATCTCACAATCAAAACGTACATATTTAGACGTAAAATTAAAACTGTCCAATACGTATGTGCCTTTACGTATTTATAGTGTCGTTTACGTATTATCTGGACGTAATTACAGGTTCAATACGTATCTAAATTTATGTAAAAACAACCTCAAATATGTAAAGATAGAACGTGTTCTCTGACCAGTCAATTATCCATAGAAATTTGCTCATGAAGCTGCTTTTCAATGCGTATCTGATTAATTTTTTAATATTTATGTATATTTTCCCTTTTTATAATTTTTTTTTATAAATGTAAGATCCCTATACCCCACCCGAACCTAAACCTACCCATTTTATACAGAATGTTAAAAGAATAAAACATAATAAAACAATTTTAGTAAAAATATAATATTAAAACGTTATTTTGTGCCACTAACGTTAATCCTACATCTACCCCTAAACCTACCCATAACCATTTCTTAAAACTACATAACGTTACTGTTATAAATAAACAAATAACAGACAAACAAACGTAACGTTAATCATTTATTTTTTTCAAAAATATCAAAAGTGGTACCAAAAGTAGTTGAAATGATAATGAGTTCCAGTCGCAGTCCTCTCTGGAGGTAATCGTTTTTATAGGGTACAGAGAAGAATTTAATTTATTAATCCGTGAAATTATGTATCTGTATTCTCTCCGTGAAGGCGCATTGGCGCAGTACCAGTACTGATTTCTAGTGTTTCAAAAGACGAAATGTCGCAATCTGTGACGAATTAGGTGAGAACCAATGAGCGTTCGATATCAGTGCCGTAAACCAAGTCGTGAAGCACTGGCGCTATTTTCAAATTCGAATCATAACCAGGCGGCAAGGAAGTTGACCGGAAGTGGAAGTCGGCTGGGGGCTGCCATATTGTAGCAGAACTTCATTTGCGTTAGCATTCCCATTGACTCCCATTCATTTTGGCGTCACTTTGACGGCGAATAACTTTACATCTGAGCCGTTTAAAGACTCCGTTTGTCCATTATTTATTTCTAAAGATACACGACAATGTATAAAGAGCTCAATTACCTTTTATGTTACATTATGGCCCCGTATAAACAGTTTTTGTAAAAAATAGGCTAACGATTGTTTCATAACCACTCAACTCTCTGTCGCATTACCGTACAGACAGGAGGAGAAGCTCGCAGGCAATTAACTTAATATGGCGTACTGGCGTTACATTTTAAAATACTATACAAAATAATTAATCAGAATACTTACTCCTGCTCACTCACGACAAAGAACTCCCCGCTCAAGCTCACCGTCTCTGCAAGATTAACGATGGCAGTTTGCACGCACAGCTACTAGAAGATTTACATCTGTCAGACAGGTTGCTGACGTCGTTAAGTTTAGTTTGAGTCTGCGCGTCAGAAACGGAAGTGCTAAAAAACGCTAAAAATGGGCTTTACTTGTCTCAATTGAGTTCCAATGGGGTTGCTGTGTCCATTTCTTTTACTGTCTATGATCATAACGAGCACAGGCTTAGACTGTGACAGTCGCTGTTGCTGAGAATGAAGATGAAGATTGATTGATAAAGGGCTGAATTTGGATATGTTCCTTGCAAACATCTGGATTCTAAAGATATGGAGTACAGCAAACAAATAAAATGGACGTGATTTGTAATTTTATGCTGTGCTTTTGTGTATCTATGGTTGTATTGCATAGAAATGTTATTTCCTATTAATGAGTAAACTGCTTTCAATAAAAACATGTATTGATATGACAATTAAATACAACAGATTTAAATCATTAAAGCCACGATTTTAATAATAATACATGGGAATTCATATACATTGACATATACATTGTTTTTTTCGCTGCTAACACGTAACTATTTGTACGTTTTACTGCTATTAATACGTCAGAATTGTACGTTTTTATGTGCATGAAAACGTAAGTAAATGTATGTGTGGTAGAACCACAATTAACGTAAAAATACACACGTATTCTCATGAGATCACGTTGCATTATGACAACACTTTTTTGCAACTAAATTTCAATATCATGATAATAATAACGTTTACCATGATAAATGCTTTAGCAATTATAACAACATTAAAATTTTCTAACCGCGTTTCCTTAATTGACATTTTTGATTAAAACTTCTGAACAGTTTGACCAAACATCAAAACCGATCATTTTAGATTTAGTGCAGCATACAGAGGTCATCCATACCCAAGATCCCCAATATTGGCCATTTTGGGAATCATTTTTTATTAGTTTTGCCTATTGTCATGAAACTAATCTTGATAGATTCTTTGGATCATGTTGAAAGCATTAATGACAATTATGCCATAATTGGCTGGACTTGCAATTTAGATGTTATTATGTTAAAATTTTTTTTTTTTTTTTTTTTTTGAATCCTCATAGAGAATTGCGCCAATTTTTGTGAAAATCAAACCAGATCATCTTTAGACCATGCAAAACTTTTTTTTTAGTTACCACACCAACGAATCTGATGGCACGATACCACAGTACATCTAAGGCTGTATCTCTGCAAAGCTTTGACATAATTACACAATTATTATTATTTTTTATTTATTTTTTTTTATATTAATTTGTCTGTATATGTTAACTAACTATTCACATCAGTGTACTGCATGTCTGTATTAATTAATTTACGTAAAATAAATAGTTTATTGCACTGGGAATTTTACACTATGGGATAATGTGAACTTAAAAGACCAAAATAACAGACTAAATCAAAGAAGATGGTCACAAATCAGACAATAACATGATCAGATCTCTATTATCTGAAAGCAGGCTGTTTATCACTTACCTCCCGGCACCTCCGTGAGTTCGTTGAGGGGGGGCACCGTCTCCAGTGTGTTGGCATACGTTTTCGCTGCTTGTCTTTGTACGTTTCGAGCCTCTATCTCTTTTTTCGTTCGTGGAATTCGGCATTTGAAGATGCAGCACAGTGTTATTACTGTGAAATGAGGAAGAAAGCTGTGAAACATTTGAAAGAGAGTTGTCCTTCACAGCAGGCAGCATCTGTTTGTTCTGTAATTGATATTTTGCTCTGGGGGAATTTCATTAAATCGCTTAATGTTATTCACTATGTGTAAATAATTAAGGGTCTATTCAAGTGAATTCTGAATTCAAATATAGGCATAGCTTGGCATTTTAGAGAGGTCACCCACAAAAAGGAAAATTCTGTCTTCATTTTTTCACACTCATGTCAATAATAATCTTTATAAATAACGTGAGCTATTTCTTCTGTGGAACACAAAAAGAGGGATTCTGAATAATATACTGGTTGCTCTTTTCCATGCAGTTACTGTGAGTTTTTGAGCTTCAGAAACAATACTGCATAGGTTTCATTAAAGTTTTAAAACATAGTCTATACAATTCTTTTGAAGTTAAAGTGCTCTTTTTGTCACTTTGGAGCTTGACAGCCCCGGTGCTCACTTTTATTATACTGAAAAGAGTGGCTTAATATACCTTTTGTGTTCCAAGCATGAAAGAAAGAATATGGGAATAATAGAGTGAAAAACAGTTATAGTAAATAATGGATTTTTCTTTTAGACACTTACTAATTGCTAGGATGAACATGGAGAAAATGCCTATAACCTGCCATAATCGAAGACCCCAAAACACCACAGTTTCTGAAGTGACTGGATCTGGCTTTTTTGGAGGGTCTGTTGGCAGAAGCTGCAGGGATAAAAGAAAGAAAAAAAATATTAATGTTTTTTTTTTCTGCATCTCTTGCAATATCCAGGTAATTGCACCACTGAAATGGTGACAGTAGCGGTGATTAAGAACCACAGTAAGATTTGAAACTACCACTTTCACATGGTGATCACAGTGGAAAGGAGAGAGGAAGAAACACTTGAAACTGTAAATTGCTTGCAGTACATTTTTAGGCATAAAGATGAGGAAAGTGGAAGCAAGTGTCAAAATAAAAATAAAAGGAGAGAGATTCTAAGCTAGCATCCAGATGCATTTGGAAGGATCTATGGATATGTTTCAGTAGCAACCTGTTTATGTAGTTTCAGGTAAAAAAAAAAAGAAAAAAAGAAAAGAAAATCATTTTTAATCTGTGTTTTTAATTTTTATTTAGCTATTTTTCTGCGTTTTATATGTTTTATATTGTTTTTAAATCATTTAATCATGGGGTTTCGTGGAATATTTGTCTTTATGGATAAGATATCAGAAAATAATATCTCAAGGTTTTATGGGATGTATCTTATTGTAAAGCAGTCAGGTGCTGAGCACTGAAACATATGCAACTTGAAGATTTAATCTAACAATTTTTATTTTTTACATGTTTGAAATTGAAAGATAATGGGGATTTATGATTATTAAGATTAAATCTTCCGTTCAGAAATGTAGCATTTGTTTTTCTAAAAATACACTATACACTTGAAACTATTCCAGCAGAAAATGCTGTGTTACATTATCCTTTAAAATCAGGAAATCTTTCTTATTATCAGAAAAATTTAATTAGTAGTGTTGCTTAATGAACTGTGCCTTTATTCAAAGTATGCTCACATTTCTTGAAAAGTGGGATGGGATTTTATAATATGTGACATAAATATTTCAACAAACTTGCTGTCTGCACAGCT
This sequence comes from Carassius auratus, assembly GCF_003368295.1. NCBI lineage: Eukaryota > Metazoa > Chordata > Actinopteri > Cypriniformes > Cyprinidae > Carassius > Carassius auratus. The sequence goes on from NC_039269.1 coordinate 28,432,445, forward strand.
GTCTTTACTGCAAGTTTGCAGAAGAGCAAACAAAAACATGCATTTACAGCATTTGAAATGTTTTACTGATCGATTACAGATCAATCCTGTGATCATTATCATTATCAGGTCCTTAAAAAAAAAAAAGTGTTTCTAAACTTTTGAATACTTAACTCCAGCATTGACAGGTTCAGGAGACCTTCAGGCTTCATGTGTGACAGACAGTAGCTTTAAGATGAAAATGTGTTGCTTTCGTTTAAATAATTCAGTATTTATGTCATACAGTACAAAGCATTGGTGAAAGTTTGTGTTCAGGGATTCGGTCAGTTTTGACACATTGATGTGTTGTCCACGTTCTTCCACACAGGTTATCACTCCTTATCTGATTTGAATCTGCACTCCTACACTAATATACCTGCAGACAAACGTAATTTCACCTGTCCCCAGTCCTCAGGCCTGAAGGTCATATTGCCCTGCTAATAAAACTAAGGTCCTTAATACAAAGCTTTTAACTGAAGGAAGCAGTGCATTGTCTTCATGGGAACTGTATTGTCCACTTCAAAATTCATGTGGTTGGTTATACAATGGCTGTCTTTGTGATCTAAAATATATCTTCCAGTTTGTCACCTCAAGACATCTTGGAGAACAGATCCTACTAGTTCTGGTGGTTTCAAGCAGATGATGGTCTTGTATGTTGAGATGTACCAAATCTGCCAAGGAGTTACATGCCCTTTTGACACATGCATATAACAAGTACTGTATAGTGCATCCATAAACAGATTTAAGTTTGAGAAGGTGGAAAGTATAACATGAATATAGTGATGTACATGGTGAATGTTCTGACACCTGTATTGTATCCAGTGTTTGCACAGTGCACACACAACTCTATAGAGAGAATGACTGCCAGCTCACTTTTTGAGGCCTGCTGGTTCCATAATGTTGTTTTGTTTTTCAATGGAGATTTAAAAAGTGTTATAAAGTCATGTATCAAAACCAAACAGCAAGAAGATGATTGAAATCATTATATACTTTTATTTTATGCACAAAAATGTATGATCATGCAGAACATGTGCTTTGCCTGAATGCACTGTAAGTCGCTTTGGATAAAAGTGTCTGCTAAATGCATAAATTAATAATTTTATTTTAATTTATAAGTGCTAATAATCAGCCAATATGTTAATAATAGGCGTACTAATAAGTAACTAGTTAATGGTCAGAATGGGTCCCTATACTAAAACATAAGTTGAAATAACGCAAACTGGTGGCTTCAACAAAAGCATGTATCATCTATTGACAGCCTCAGAACTCACAGCACAGGTCTGTATTTAAAGTTTTACAAGTTATTGTTAAATATATATCTCCCTATGAAGAAAATAAGCAGCATTTTTCATTTCTGGCACCCGACTGTTGTGCTCTGTTGTGTTCAGGGCTGCGCTTCCCAAAAGCATCCTAAACCTAAGTTGATCGTAGCTCCATTGGTGGCAATGGCTCTACGGCATACTCTCAATGCCTTTGGGAAACGCAGCCCTGGTTGCTGGCTGATTACTTGCTGAACGAAATCAATAAAGCCAATTATTTTTAATGTAGCGTGAAGTGTTTGTTCAAATCTCTAACCCCGTGTGTCACCAAAAGCAGTAGTGATGTTTGCCTTAGCAAAAACAAAAAAACAAACAAACAAAAAAAAACACACTAATTAGTATTGACTTATACCATTAGTATTTAGTATTGACTGATTAACATTAGCATTGATATTTTTGCTAGATAAAGGGTAACATTTCCATCAGTGAGGCTGAAGATAGCAGATGTCCCTTCGGCTAAAAGTGAATTACTATTGATGTTTCAGTCTTATTCAATATACCCTGAGGTTTTAACATGGTCGCCTGCTATGGCACATCAATAGTCAGTGTGCTGAAAGCTCATTCAGATATTCATAGCTTGGCATCTGTGTTTCTCCAGTTTACTTCACATGTATGCAAGCTGCATAGATGCTTTGTGGATACAATGTGCATGTATATACTGTACAAAGAAAAAGCCCCGGAGCATAGATTTAAATGTCTGATCGATAGATCAATATCTCAACCAGAGAATGAGGGGAAATCCTTTTTATTTCACACACTGTGTAATATCAGCAAAGCAGAGTACCTCAGGGATCTGTACTGAGCCCGTTCCTGCTGAGAATTAGAAATGCCTTTTACTACTCCCTGTATGACTAACCAAGTCCTTTCGGTTAATCAGAGATTCATGGCCTCTACATTGATAAATTTATTACATTTAATTTTGATTCAGTATTAAATACTTTCAGCTAAAACCAAACAGCATAGTTCCAGTCAACGAGAAACATCTCAAAGGTATTTTACAGTAACATATTCTCCCTCTCTCTCTCTCTCTCTCTCTCTCTCTCTCTCTCTCTCTCTCTCTCTCTCTATATATATATATATATATATATATATATATATACACATATATATGAAAAATACAACCTGGCTGTTCAAGTATAATGGGGAAATTTCCGCTGTTTTTCTTTTACAAAGAATTTAGTCTCTTGCACAGTAAACTATGCATGTATTTTAATTGCAATGATGTCATAATACTTATAGACTATGAATTTACATTAAATGTTGGTGGTTAGCTATCATATATGTCGTGTTGAATGATAAAGATTTGGCTGAAATCTAATTTAGTGTAATTTCAAACCCTGGAATTATTAAATAACAACACCAATAATTATAATGATTCAATTATCTCAGTTACATGCCACCTCTGTCTGCCCAACTGCGCCAATTAACTTTTCAATATAAAATAAAATGAAATAAAAATAATACCCTCCAAATCGACATGATTTTTTAAATCTAATGTACAATACACTAAAATCAGTTCTGTATTATTTATTTCATATGATGTTTATACGTTGTTCAAAAATCAGACTATAATTATTAAATAGATTTGTTTCAATGTACTTTTTTTATTATTTTATTTATTTATTTATTTAAATCTGTGTTCAAGAGAAATAGCAATTTGCTATCTTACACATCTTATTCAAACATGTATTTATGTAGTTTAATTTGGCATCTACTCTAAACTTGACAGTAATTGTGAATTTTGGTTTTTATTTGTGAAGCAAAAAATTAATCTTAACTGGTATATACAGTCCTTCTGTTTTTGGTTTGTAAATGAAAAAAATATATATCGTTTTTGAAAACAAACAAAAAGATACTGTAAAATTTCAGCATTAAGGCAGAAAAGCATGACCTGTTAGATGTAAGGATTTGTTGGGTCCTTCAGTGTTGCTGACAGCCAATCAATCATGAGATGCAATCGTTATTGTGAGTGGCACAGACTGTTCTGAGAGTTCAGCTGGCAGTAGATCACATATTGATATATTTCTTTGTAATGTACTTCATCATGTCCCTTCTCTTCTGTCCTCTAGAGAAATAACATTGACTCGTATTTGATGTACCATCCTTAGCAAGTCTATAGACAAACAGCAACCGAACATATCAGACACTGTCTGCTCATCCATCATGTGCACTGTACAATGCATTACACTTAGATTCATGTATAGTGTATTGCATAGCATGAAGACAATTCAAACAGAGAATGCATTGTTATTTTCTCATGTTTAGCACTTGTTCTTCTAGCATGACATGATCTAACACGACATGACTGATATAATTGTGTGTCTTGTAATACACATATTCCCTGCAGATGAGAACAAATCTCTATGATCATGGCATTTTTATGTGTCTATAAATATAAATGAAAGTTATCCTGTTTTCCTGAGTCCACCGGAACTTCAAATGTACCCGAACCATATTTGTATTCCTTAAGCTGTTTTATGTTGGAGTTAAACATTGTACCAGCAGAGAAAATTGGAGGCACCTGGATAATTGACCCTTTAATGAGTGTTTAATTAGCAGTGGGAGTAGGAAAACGGTACGTCTGACACCTGCTGTTAAAGTCGACTAAAAAGAACCCTGTAGTATTATCAGTGCTTACCAGAAACTTTAAGTACAACCGATGTTGTATTTGCATGATGTTGTATTGGCAGAGGCATTTAACATGTCTTGTGGTTCACCTGGACATTTGTTTGTTGCAAATTTACAGACAATGAAATTGAGATGTTTATTTGTTGGGGTGATATTGATGTCAACCGACAACAAAGATTTCCTTCTCAATTAGCTTAACTGCACAAGTTTGATAGTTAATACAATCTTTCAAAACAAATTGCATTCATTATATACTTTTATTTTCTTCAATAAGAAGGAACTATATAAAAGATAAAAAATGCTGGCCCTCATAGCTATCAAAGTTGGCCATCCGTGCTATAGAGCACGCACTTTATTAATATCCGAGGACACCCCTAGTCCAAACGTTCACTGCTATTTATTACTTCACATTGTCTGACATGAATATCCCATTCTTTCAAACAGACAGCAGCGATTCTACAATGAGTTGCATCTGAGAGATTGAGAATACTCAAATTGAACATTTCTGTTGTTTCAGGTTTCAAGATCCTAGGTTTATGCTTATTGTCATATTATACATTTTGCATTCTGCTGTTTTAGTTCATACAATAATACATTTATTTCAGTCCCCTACTGAAGAAAAAAAAACATAATTTGTAATGGTTTTACTGGTTATAATGAAATTGTGTTGGTTTTAATGGAAACTATAATGGTGCCTGTTGGTCTCTACTGTTAATTGATCATCTTCTGTTGGTGGCTTTTGTTAACATCATTAAATCCTAATGTAATATGTCCCAACAAACCGAAAGGTTGGTGGTTCAATCCCCGGCTCCACCTGACCAAGTGTCGAGGTGTCCTTGAGCAAGACACCTAACCCCAGCTGCTCCTGATGAGCTGGATGGTGCCTTGCATGGCAGACACCGCAGTCGGTGTGTGAATGTGTGTGTGAATGGGTGAATGTGAGGCAAATTGTAAAGCGCTTTGGATGGCCATGTGGTCTGTTGAAAGCGCTATATAAATGCAGTCCATTTACCATTAGTTGATTAGCGTGTGGCACCAGGTGTCTTCAATATTGAACCTTTTCACAATATTCTAATTTCCTGAGATACTGAATTTGGGATTTTCCTTAGTTGTCAGTTATAATCATCAAAATTAAAAGAAATAAACATTTGAAATTTATCCATTCTGTGTGTAATGAATGAATATAATATACAAGTTTCACTTTTTGAATGGAATGAGTGAAATAAATCAACTTTTTGATGATATTCTAATTATATGACCAGCACCTGTAATATTAAGTGCATGTGCACGTGTAACATGGACACCTTAAAATAAAGTGTTACCTCATGGTCTGAAGTTACTATGTTGTGTAACTCATTTGTTCCTGTGTAGTGGTTCATTAATGAAAGAACAGTATTATAAAGTGTTACCCATATCTCTAAAAGTAAGTAATAGTAATAGCCAGCACTAATAATTCTGCTAGGGGCAGCATTGTCGTATAGAAGCATACAGCAGGTATTATCTTTTGTGACTAATGTCCTTCAGAGGTGAAGTTTCAGATCCAAAGATCCAAATCCTCTATTCCAGTACATCTTTCAGCATTTTGAGTTAAAAAAATCACCTGTTCAAAACAAAGATAGTCGCAACAATGGTGCAGTTTAGGAGCCATAACTTCTAAGCAGCTCTTACCTCTGGGTCTGGTATCTGTGCAGCGGCGTTGAAGACGTGGTGTGATATCAACACAGCCGTCACGCTCATCAGCAATGGGACGAGGGTAGGCGGTTGATGCCTAGGCCCCTCCATCCCCATTTTCCCTCTTCTTCTCCCACGTCTCATCCCTCCCCCTGCTGCTTCTTTCTGGCCAGAAAACTGTGCAGGATCACAATGATGCAGGTGATTGATAGAGGTACAGCGTGAAACAGCCACCAGCTCCTCTACATGAATGCTGCTCTGGTCTCTTGTTGTCTTAATGTCTCCAAACAGAGATACTGTGCTCTCTGCCTGAGCCCGGCCCAGAGAGCCAGCCGCTCGGCTAAAGGCCATTAATTAATTAATAGCCCCGGTGTCGTTTACAGCCCTGCTGCCCGGTGAACAGAGAGGTTACAAGAGTCGTGGGGGGAAGGGAGTTACACGGAAAGAGGATCACAGGAAGTTGTACCACTGAGATAAGGACAATTTACTCACGGCAAAAGTTTAATGGAAAAGGCAGCCTTTTTTTTTTTTTTTACATTGGCTCATTGGAAAATCATTACTATTTATACTTTTTTTTTTTTTTTTTGCACAAACTACCTATGCTGTACATACGATTCAGTGCAGTTTCCAGCTGAAAAGAACTCTAGTGGCAGTAAAATACCAACTACGTTTATTCTTTTTCACATAAAATATGAGTAGAGGACAAATGATCAATAAGTTATTTTAGCATGGTTTCCTGCACAACACATACGGCAGAAAAAAAAAAAAAAACTTCGCTCATTGTGCTAAAACTCTACACACAAGTAAACATCACACAACACTGGGAAATATACCATTCACATCTGTGTCAAATTGAAGCTCTACTGTCAAAACCTAAACTCTGCTATCACAACATAACATTCCTTTGTCAAAATGTAACTCTGATGACAAAATGACACATACTTTAATCTTATGCATACACTTTTAGATCAGCGGGAACACACTAGTCTACTTTATATAAAACACTACAGTCTTTGATTTTCACTGTTTATTCAGAAGGCATATTTTCAGGAGGCACAATTTCAAACAACTAAAAAAGCAAATAGGCCTGCTCAATATTGTACATTGTAGCACTGTGTACAAAAGTTGTTACTTTAGTCTAAGCATGGGTCGGTAGCACTTTATTTTACAGACCTGTTCCTCGTGTACATACTATGTACTTATTATAGTAATTACAATAACTATGTAATAACTAGGTACTTACCCTGAACCTACCCCTAAACCTAACCCTACCCCATGTAGTTACCTTGTGTTACCAGAACTTTCTTAGATAAGTACACTGTAAGTACACTATAAGTACATGTTAGTACACGTACTGTAAAATAAAGTGCAACCCATGGGTCTATAGTGTTCAAGCAAGGGGCAAAAACTGTAAACACATGCTTTATATGTTGAAAACAGTAAAGGTCAATGAAATATACTTTATTTTTTATAATATATCTAGTCTCAAACTTAATTTAGCATTATTAAAAATGTTTTATATATACACATACACATATTATATATATATGTGTGTGTGTGTGTGTGTATTTCTATATAAATATTGTATATATACATACATAATGTGTGTATGTCTGTGTGTGTGTGTGTGTGTGTGTGTGTTTGTGTGTCAGTGTTTCAAAAATATAATGGTATAAAATATATTTCCATAAATATATTTTAAATATATTTTGAAACTAATTTAAGCAAATAAATAAATAGAAATGGCCATTTTTGTATATTTTGTAATATATTTAAAAATATATATAATATATATATTTTTTTTTGGACATATGGGAATATTATGTTATGAACTCAAAACACTCTCATAGTGATGATTTGTACACTACAATGCATTTTGTTGTTTGCATCACATCACATTCTGTAACTTGCTTCATAAAATGGGATTTTTATAAACTCAGTTAGGTTTAGTGTTATTTTAGGTTGTATGTTATTTTTAAGTGCAATGTAGCATTAACCTTTGACATTTCATTTCCGAACTGCAATGATATGTACAACAACCAATGCAATCTAATATTAATTCTATTCATATCATTGCTTGTTTAGAATATAACACAAGGAAAGCTCACAGTAATGAACATTTGTGTAAATAGTTCTACAAGCCTCCTGACTCAGAATAAAAGCCATAACACACCAAGGTAACACACCAAAAACTACAGCCAATGGCCAATTAGCCCGTTTATCCTGCACCTGCATGAGAGGAGATAGCTTTCACAGCAGGTGGCAGTAGTCAGTGTTCATCATTTAAAAAAAGAGAAACCAGAACTAGGATTGCAGATATACAAACCATAATCAATGCAGTGCTTGCTTACCATTTTCAATATGAATCATGTTGATCATGTTGTTCAATATGGAAATATGCAGGTATTGGATAGGATGATGTAAAATTTCACCACAGAAGGGGCATAATTGAAGTTGTGTTCTGTGCATTTAACACACACACAAAATATAGAGCGAAATGCTTAGTATGTTTACTGGTGACACCCAGGTACAACACAAATCACGATGACAAAAGATTTAAAAGTTAGGACCCTTTCAATCAAAACCGTATGCATTTAAGCATTGGTATATAACTTAAAAACACACTTGATTAACTCTGCCCTACTGAATTTGATGTTTTTCTGTACACCAAGCTATTAACCAACGCAGAAACAGAAAAACGTTTAGCTGATTTAATTTACAATTCCTCAAAAGTGTGAGAGCATTGTGACAGACGTTATTCATACTTCATGCTTCTATTATAAATCACTGGGTTCATCACTGGATATGACTCATCTTGTAATTTCTTTCTGTACTAAAGCTATCAATTCAACAGTATTTTATCATTTATTTCCACTTATACACAACTATCAACCAAACACATTATATAAAATGAGCTTCTAATGTGAGCCGAGTCATTGAAATACACTTATTTGTGTGTGCGCGCGCGTGTGTGTGTGTGTGTGTGTGTGTGTGAGAGAGAGATTCCATTTATATTTCAGCTGGTCAAAACACTCTATACAAACCTTCTATAATACAACTGAGGTTTCTGATATTCTTAAATATATCTTTGTTTTGGTGAACTCCATGTGCAATGGCTTACTTATAACCATCTTTACATAGTAACTGAGATAAGATTAATTAAAAAAGACCCACCACCACTCACAGACATGCATAGTTAATATTTATGGTGGGTGATAAAAGTTGTGACTCGGCCAGTAAGCAACCACACAGAACACCCTCATAGTATAAAAATAACAAAATACAACATCCCACAAATTGTGCTGTCTATTAAATACCCCAGTGCAATATCTCTGTCTGTTCATTCAGAAGTATTGATGAGTTAGAGAATATGCTATTCAAATTTGTTCTTTAGGATTTTCCACCCTTCTTCCAAGGGATCTGACATTTCTGGGCTGTGATCTTCTTAGACCGTGATCATGCTGCTGAGAATACATCAGCGGCGTTTAGCTTACAGACAATACATCTCCACAGCTTGACTGACATGGTTTTCTCCACTCCCTTTGAGATCTGTAAGAGAAGATAATGAATAAAACACAGCCAAATGTCACGCTAATGTTAAAATCTGGGGATTGCGTGATGGGTGCTAATAACAACCTACACTGCTGTTATGAAAAAAAGGGGTGGAATTAGATAAGTCTATGAATGTCGTGGCTCTTCTGAATTACTGATTCTATCTTGGTCAGATAATACATCAGAGCGTGTGATTCTGCTTCATATAATGCTGCTGCTTTTAGACTGAGATAAGCACATTTTCAAAATAGACTAGTCTGAATAGGGGGACAACCTAACAAGTTTGGCTTTCTGCACATTCATTTAACACATCTGATACAAAGGCCCTAATGGAAAGTTCACGAGTTCACACTTGAATATAATATACAGTAGTACAGGTATGCAAACCCGGGGTACTCCCCTGTCCGGGGAGAGGCTCCCCCCCGAGTGTTCCTCCTCGTGCTGGGTTAGGAACGGCTGAAGATGAGGAGCCGGGTTGGTGGAGGGATGCTTAGAGACTAGAAAATTAAGGTAGGACTTGATTATTTATAGGGGTTCTCTCTTGTAATGATTGTAGAGATTAGATGGATGTGATTACTGATGATGAATTGGCCGTGTTAATCACTTCACAAGTTCACACTTGCATATAATAAACAGAGTAAAGGGTTATACGTATTTGGCGTGCTGTGGGCTCCGAGCTCGGCATTTAGCCTGGACCCAAGTGCTCCCCCAAAATGCATTAAAGGGTTAGTTCACCCAAAAATGAAAATTATGTCATTAATAACTCACCCTCATGTAGTTCCAAACATGTAAGACCTCCATTTATCTTCAGAACACAGTTTGAGATATTTTAGATTTAGTCCGAGAGCTCTCAGTCCCTCCATTGAAGCTGTGTGTACGGTCTACTGTCCATGTCCAGAAAGGTAATAAAAACATCATCTAAGTAGTCCATGTGACATCAGAGGGGCAGTTAGAATATGCTGAAGCATCGAAAATACATTTTGGTCTAAAAATAGCAAAAACTACGACTTTATTCAGCATTGTCTTCTCTTTCGTGTCTGTGTGAGAGAGAGTTCAAATCAAAGCAGTCTGGATATCCGCTTCGCGAACGAATCATTCAGTTCACCAAATCGAACTGAATCGTTTTAAACGGTTCACATCTCTAATACGCATTAATCCACAAATGACTTAAGATGTTAACTTTTTTAATGTGGCTGACACTCCCCCTGAGTTCAAACAAACCATTATCCCTGAGTAATGCATTTACTCAAACAGTACACTGACTGAACTGCTGTGAAGAGAGAACTGAAGATGAACACCGAGCCGAGCCAGATAACGAACAAAACATTGACTCGTTCACGAGTGAAGAACCGTTTCTGTCAGACGTGTCCGATTCGTGAACCGAGGAGCCGATGATACTGCGCATGTGTGATTCAGTGTGAAGCAGACCGACACACAGAGCATCTGAACTGAACTGATTCTTTTGGTGATTGATTCTAACTGATTCTGTGCTAGTGTTATGAGCGCGGGTAAACCGAAGGCTTGAATCAAGGGCCATCATCGCAAATGACGCCATTATGTCGAGTGCAAAAGAACCGGTGAACCGTTTTCTTCAACCGGTTTATTGAATCGAACTGTCCGAAAGAACTACTGGTGATCCGAACACCGATGCAACCGGTTCTTCACTCGTGAACGAGTCAGTCTATTGTTCATTATCTGGCTCGGCTCGGTGTTCATCTTCACAGCAGTTCAGTCAATGTACTGTTTGAGTGCATGCATTACTCCGGGATATTGGTTTGTTTGAACTCAGAGGGAGTTTTTTTATATTATGCATTTATTCATGGTAAACTTCATTTGAATGCTGACTATCACATGTAATAAAGTCCAGTAGCCAAGGCATATGGTTAATATAATAATTTAATAATAAAATATTTTCTATAATAAATAATATAATATTTTCTTAATTCACAAATAAAATATTAATGAATCCATCTCTGATAATCCCAGGTTGCTATTGTCACACAGGTTTGTTTACGCATTGAACTCGTGGACATGTCAAAAACGTGCTTCGACATATTATCACATTCCCACGAGTTATTATGTCATGGCCACGACAAAACTAAGTGAACAGACCATGTCCTCTCCCAGGCACTGTACACATCACAAACAAAGCTGGACAAAAAAAATTATCTAGAACTTGCATTGTTACACCCACATGAAAATGGGGAGTAAGCGCACACGCACCAGAACACAGAAATGCTCGCACGCACATCTTACTTTTTGTTATATTTCTTAGTACTGCGACTACACCCTGGACATCCTGTATGTTGCTGTATGAATCTGAGGTGTAAATATGACCCAATAAAAGCAGAAGACAACCACAGGTGAGCAGATGTGCTCGAGAACCACCTCAGTGGAGCTGATGGTGCAGGAAAATGGCTCAGGCTGGGCAGATGTCCTCCAAAGTAGAGTTGACGAGGCAGGTGACCACCAAGGTGGATCAGACAGCACAGGAACAGAGAGTACAGAGATGTTAGTAACAGCCTTTATTGCCGAAACAGGGCAGGCAGACAGTTCAGCAACCGTCTCCCTGGCAGTGACAGGACAGAGTAACAGTTCAGAGAGAATCTCCATTGCCTTGCTCAAACAGAAAAGGGATTCCAGCATGACCTCCTTCTCCATTACTAGAGAGACAGAGGATTCATAAACAGCCTCCTTGACTGTTACAAGACCATCAGAGCATTCAAAAGTGGGTTCCACCTCCTTAAGAGGAGCTGAATGGGATGCCGATGCCTCTGGAAGAACTAGAGCGGTCTTAGGATTGAACTCTGAGGTTTTCCATTGGAACCAATGGAGCTACAATTAACTTAAGCTTAGGATGTGCTATTATCTTATTATGTACTTATCTTATTAAGAACTATTTTGCAGATTCTGCATGGGGTTATGTGTGTGTAAAACCGTGTTAATGGGTATTCCCTACATCTGAACTACTTTTAAATCAGCACCTGCCACGTTGTTTCTAGTTTATCGTCCCTGATAAATTTAATAGCATACCCAGTTAAAGACTTGCCACAGAAAGGTATTCTAGTCTCTCCTAATTGGTTCACAGCTAGTCTTGGCAGATGAGGGAAAGTCAGTGATCTACACCCGCTGCACCTGTAACACGATGTACTCGTGATGCTACAGACCCAGCAAACCCAGATGGTGCTTAATAACTATAATTCACTCGAATGATTCTGGATTACAGACACATGAAGGCCAGTCGGTTCTTTATTAGCTACACTGACGTCCTGGCAGTGGTTCTCTCTGATAGATCCAATTCAGTTTTCATGTGGAGCTTTTACTGTATTTTACAATCAGTGTCTCAAGGCCAATTTCAGATTCATAGTTGCTGGAACCACAGAGAGCAATCTTCAGATAAGTGTGTCATGGAAAACTGGTTTGAGAGTGATGGGAAACGAGCTTTGTGAGGACAGACGCATGAATCAAGAATGTATTGCGCGTCCAAAAATAGGGGCTCTCCACAGTTCTTTAAATTGCCTAGTAATAGGAACTGACCCTTTTCTTTCAATGGTTTCATTAAAAGTAATTAAGTTAAAGAAAGAGCTACACCCGTGGGATTGTGGAAAAACGGCATATCTGCATTAAAGTCGTGCATGAGCTGCCACCCAGAAGGCCCCATATAAAACACACTGCCAAACCGTAATACTGAGGGCCGCGCTGTGGTACCACTGAAAGCCCCAATCACAGCCTGCAGTGCCCGTCTGAACACCCAGCTTCTCAAACACCATGCGGCAGTTTATTGTGCTACTCTCACATGATTTCAAGTGAGGAAAATAACATTTCTGCTACTATCAGACATTACAGTGTACTAGTAAATCATTGGCGGTAACACTGTGTATTTCATGTTTCATAATCTCATGCAAATTGACTCATGACTTAATGAGTAACGACTAATGCATGCACGGAGGGATGTAATTTATGCAAGCGCTTACCCATAGTCTCTACTAATGCGGAACATCATTTATTTCGATCCGAATTAAGGGATCCGTTGAGAGACTGGAAAGAAGATTCAGGCCTCTCTCCAGTTTGATATACACTGCCATCTTGAGGTTAAAACAATTGTTACAGCACCGATGCAAAAAGTGATATTGGCTCATTTTTGGTTAAATGGAATGGTCAGAAAAGGAAAAATAAAAAATCATCTGATCTGAACACTGATTATGATTAACACTATAATGCTGACTGTATCATTTTTAACATGCAAATTTCCAAGGCCTCAACATAATCCAAACTTTGCTGAAAAACACGTTGAACACAAAAGTGACGTCTGACTGAATATAGGAATATAGGCTTATTGTTAGTAATGTTGTATGATGAACACCTGGAGCAACTTTACTTTTATTTAAATATCCATGGATTATTTGCAGAAAAAAAAAAAAAAAAACATTTTCAGATGTGAGTCTCAAATATGTTCATTTCTCAGTCATCATCAATTACAATTCAATCTGAATAAACCGTGCTGTTTTTCCCTCCATATTCTCAATATATTATACTATATGAGACATAAAAGCCTACGATAAAAGTAATATGGTGCACAAATGCAATCTTTTTTAAGGTTCAATAAACTGTTCAATTCTTAACAAGAATAAAAGATAAAAGATAAAAAAAACTAGTGCTTGATTTAAGCCAAGGTTTTTTTAGTTAGTTTCCCAGCACTTGATTACATTGTCCTTGTAAAACACTGTGCATGTGAGTACAATTACTGACTGCGGTAATGTGTACAGCATTCAATCATTTTTAATTACAAGCTAATTAATTAATGATTGCATACTGATTACATGTTTTTCTGTAATTGCAATGTAGCCTGGAAACTGTCATGTAAATCGTGACCTGAAACACTTCAGTTAACCAACATGCTAAAGTTTGATTTCTTTCATAATCACGGTGTGAAATGAATGCATGTATTCACACGGCTGTGATTTGCTCTCACCTCTTTCACAACGCCGTCAAATCTGGCACAGTCCACTTTAACCTCTGCCTGCACAGCGGGGACTTATTTACCCAAGTTCCTGGATGTAGTCAATGGTGTGGAGGAAGCACTGGTCCGGAACGAGGGAATACCTTGGAGGAGCGGCGCAGAGAAAGAGCCCATTCAAAGCTGGAATGACAAATAGGTGAGTCTGTTTACGTACACGCTGTTGACTCAAGTATGCATTTGGCTCGGTGGGTTATTGCTGGGTATTCGGGAATAAATCTGAACCTTTCAGGGCTACTGAGGTCCTGCAAAACAATGCCAATCTGTTTGGTTTAAAGCCACATATTTCAAAGTGATGGCTTTCCTAATGCCTCTTCACTGCTTCTTGTGTTTTGTACTGTACCTAGTCTTTAGAAATTACTACTGAAATGATTGTGCACCTAAAATTGTCATGTAGTGAAATATTTTTTTATTATTATTATTATTTATTCATAATATATAACAGTATAAAATATGATATTAGCAATATAGAAAGCGGTCAAAATAAAATTTTATGGGCCGACAATGAAAATATTAGATTTTTTTTTTTATCCTGCATACGAAACTCAAGTTCATGTTCTTAGGTCATGTTTAAAAAAAGTTTTGATTTTTTAATTATTAATTTTTTTACTTCACAAATGTTTTTAGCACTCATATGTACACACACAAACACAAAAATTAATACATTTAATCTAGTGGGAACAAAATATAACTAAAAGTATTTTTTTTTTTAGATATCAACCTCACATTTTGATTACGTTTAGATTCATGGCTGTTGATTTTCACACATTTTTAAAGTAATGTTTTGGTAAAATAAGTATTTAATATGATTTTTTTTTTTTAAGTACAAAAGTACATTGTACATCTTGTGTATCATAAAAATAAACGTGTGTGTGTGTGTGTGTGTGTGTGTGTGTGTGTTTTCATGTTATGTGACTTATTAAAAATTTACTTTGAATTGAATTTACAAGATAATTTACAACTGTTCAAGTTGGAAATTTTAGATTTCATTTTCAGGTCTAGGCTAAAAAATGTAATAAATGGATCATAACTCTTTAATAAATATAATTTAATACAATGAAATCCCCTAAAAATAGAAAATATCAAATAATAATAAAAAAAAACAACCAAACTAAAATATAATACATTAATTTCATGGAAAGGGCTCCATCTGATAAAACTAAACTCTGTTGGCAAACAAATACATGGTTTTCTACATGGCAATAGTCTGTCTGCTTGAATGTGATGATCAGATCATCCTCCCAGTTTTCAGTCTTGTACAGAAAACAAGGCTTTTTTATTGTAATATTTTGAGCCATGCATATAAAGAGTAGCATGACGCTACATTACAGGCCTGATATATCTTGAAGCACTGAGTCAAAGATAAATGCTTTCTTGGATTTCCGATGTTAAGTTGTATTCCCCATTCCAGGATACAGAAAAACATTTTAAAAAAACAATAGTTTGTTATAGCATAACATATAACATTGTAATTATAAATGCAAAAGCATACGGGCCTGTATGAATGTTACTGTTTGGAGACATTCTTGTGGCATCACCACAAAGGCTTTTCCCGATGCAGAAACTGCTGATCGTGGAGGTGTTACAGTTGCAGTGGACTTCAGGTCTTCAGACGTGTCAAAGCTCTGGCTGATACTGCTGTATTTCTACCAGCTTTAATAATGAATATTGGCAGCGCCGCTAACATTGTGGGCAGCATGCCAACATACATTTGCTGACAACTGAGTGGTCCCTCGAGAAACAAATGTCAGCATTGCAATCTCTTGCAATATTAAAAGGGATAGTTTATCTGTCAGCGTTTACTCACTCTCAAACCCATGAGACTTCGTTCATCTTCAGAACACAAAGTAAGATATTTGTAATATTCTCTCAACATTTATGTTTATCTGTTCAAAGTGCATGCAACCAGAACTTTCACAAATCAAAAACAAGATCACATCAGCTTGTGTCAGTCAAGCACGGCTGAGCTTTTTCTGATGAGCTCTATGTATGTGTTGATCAATGTTAAATTAATCAATAAATGAATTAAAGCATATAAATTAAATCCATTCATCATATAAAGGGATTATGTCTCTTCAGAAGACTTGAATTCATTTGGATTACTTTTACAAAGCTGAACAGAAATCTTATGGGTCTGGAAAGGGTACAGTAAGTTACCCTTGTGAAAATTTGCTTAATTGTATTTGATCTGCACTTATTGTGTACTTAAAATTATTATTATTATTATTATTATCATCATTATTATTATTTTAATGTACTTTCAGAAATTACACAAGTGCACTTTTGTAATAAAGTAACATTACAGGTTGTACTTATGTTTTAAATCGTTTTAATATTGGTTTGCTGGCTTTAAAGAAGTAGACCTGTATTTTGATGTGCTGAATAACACACTAAAGCATAAAAAACATATTAAAGCATAACTTTAACTGTAGTGTGTTGTTCAATATTACATTGAAATTACATTTTAAGTTAATAACTTACATTATATTTTACACTTAGATATTTTATTTTTGAAATGTACTTAATCATTACAAATGTGAAATTATAAATATATTTAAAAACACAAGATATACAAGTTTCATTAGAAATTACATTAAATATATTTTAGTTTGTCAGTACATCTGACATTACAATTAACCATATTTCTAAGACGATTATGCAATTACATATAAAGATGAATATAACATCCTACTTACGAAGGTCAAAAACACTCTTAATTTCAACTAACTAAAATAAATATAAATGTAAACTATAATAAATTTTAATTTGACCACAAATAGCATGCAAATAAACTGAAAACCCTACATTCAGATTGCACTCAAGTATATTATTTTAAAATATATTATTACCATATTAAGTACACTCTTTAAAGTATACTTTACTTCTTTTTAACAAGGTGAATTATGACAGAATGTTCATTTTTTGGTGAACTGCCCCTTTAAAGCACCACTCCATGACTGCAATGAAGCTGTGTCAAATGAACCTTTGCTTGTTGAACATCTGTTATCTACAATCTGATTTCAAACACAAGTTCTTTTTATTTCTTGACTGTAAATAAGGCTTCATTTCCAATCCTGGATGATATTTTGGTCTTGTGGTGCTTGCACTCGTAACAGCCTGGGGCTTGCCAGTGTCCCTCAGGCTTCTGGGAAGATGAAATAGTGCGCTGTTTCAAGAGGAGCACACTGCTTCAGCCACAGGTTTAAATTAAGCGTGGTGGAGCAGCGTCGAACCCCCTCCGGCCACATAGGAAAGAGAATAACTCATGTATGGCAGCATGAATGCGCCGGCTGATACGCTGAATGTACACAAGAGGAGAGACACGAGGGGTCAAGTCATCACACGTATCGCTTGAGCAGGGCACGGTGCACCTTCTGCCGAGCTTATTTTGGTCTTGCTTTTCATTTTTGGTTTCACACCACGACACACAAATCAAATATTAATGAGCAATGTGCGTCAGAAAAGAAGGCTGGGAAGTTTGTTTCCACTTTAGAGAGCCAAAAAGAGAAAAAACTTGGTTTACCTTGATCATTTCTTCAAATGTTCCTACCGTTCATAAACAAACAGGATCTCATTATTATGCTATTCTTTCCACAACGGTTCCTCCAGCAAAGAGTGAAGCATGTATTATATCTCATTCATATCTCATGTCTTCACAATGCTGATCCAACTCATGGAACAAGTCGTCTGTTTTGTATGTGCATGAGTGTGTGTGTGTGTGTGTGTGTGTGTGTGTTGTCAACAGCAAGCATGGCACCACACAGAGCGAGCGTCCCCTCAGTGCTGGTGTTGTTCCTCAGGGATCTGTGTTTGCTAGCAGAGACCCTTCATCGGTCCAGTCTAAGTCCCCTGCTCCTGCTTTCTGTGCGCCTGCTGGAACTCCTGCTTTGCTTGGGCCAGCATGTCCTTGTAGAACTGCATGCCTTCTTTCTTTTCCTTCAAGGCGTTCTTCAGAGCGGTTCTTAAGGATTCATTTTCTTCTAGTTGCAGTGCCAAACTGTATGGACAAAAAAAATGCATTTAGTTACTCGTCTGAAGCAAGAAGATTGAGAGAGCATCACTATTACAATTGCTCATATTATATATAATGGTTTTAACTTGTTTAGCATGCTTATGATCATGGCAATGTTAATGTGTTTGGCCTAGCTGGAATAGTAGATCTACACTGCTGCTACAGCAAAAGAGCAAGTGACAAGACAACATGCTGCTGTGAGCATGTGAGAAATACTGCTGCTAACATATATATGAAATAACCCCCATATAACATGCATAAAAATCACCCCGCAGTAGATCTATACAGGTGGGGCTGGAGAAGGTGGAGGGTTTCTGCTACAGCACTAGCTGAGTATCTGAGTGTTGAGCAGCGAGCTCATTGGCTGCTGATGCAAAAAGAAAACAATCAGTTATTGATTATATCAGATTGCACCATCTAGAGACTCATGACTGAACACTGTATTTGTTGGACAGACATGAATGGTACCCAGTGTGGCTAGTAAGAGCTATCATGTTCTGAGTTGATGGTGATTCTGCAGGAAAAGTGCACGATCCAAGCTTTCCTGATCACACATGAGACATGCTTTATATTAAGCATCTCAAACTAAGCCTCCAGTTTAAAGCCACTTGTCAAATGTGTGTGCTGTTTAATTTCACAATGCATTAGTTTTATGTTCGACTTCAAAACCTAGGTACATACTGAACTGCCAACGTCAATGTCATTTGAATTTAACATAAAGCCAGTTTCAATAAATAGAGGCGAATGCAAGTGTCCAGGAAATTTGCAGAGTAAAGCTGCAAGGTTTTGCCAGCAGCAGGAAGGTGCCATCAGATTAAAGACATTTTAAAACATTTCACGGGCAAAGGGTCTATGATATATTGTATATTGTCAGTATTGTTGTGATGTATGAATCATAGCTCACTTTTTTGTAGGTCAACACTGTGAATCGAAGCCTGACCTTGAACACGTGTGACCAAATTGAACACATTGCCAAATTTGTACGGGATAATCTTCTACCCTCACTTAAGTTTCCAGATCTCATGGATGCCTATAAATTTCACTTCAGAATTAAATAACTTTGTATTTTAAATTCTGCAGATTTTCTCTGACAATCAGGACAAAATACTGTGAACAAAATGAGTAATTCAGTGATCTAGATACTGGACATGTGTGTAATGTATATCCACTTTTAAGGAAAAATCTTATTCATTGCTTAACTGTTTTATTAAAAGATAATAGAGCTGGTCATACAAATGTGTCAGACAATGCCTTGGTAATGCAAAAGTTCACAGATGGTGTGAGATGTAAATGGTGACCTCTTTATAGAGGATGATCAGATATTAATGTTTGCGTTGCTGGAATAGCATGCTACTAGAATGAAGCTGGTAGCCAGGAAATGACCAATCCTGAGCGGTGACATCACTACACTCTTTTTACCAGCATGGTTCTCCAGTACAGATATCAAAGCTGAGAATGGTTTATACTGAAACAAGCTCAAGTGGAAATAACTGTAAACATTCTTTACCGTTCGTAGAGCTGTTTGGCTCAATGGTGGAACACCAGCTTATTTGAAGGCTGCTGAAATATCTTTTAGTACTACAATGAGGTTGCATGTAAATACTTAGTTTAGGAAGAAAAGCCGTACCGTGCTTTGAGTTCACCAAGTTGAGCATCACGGGTGACATCAGAGGGGCTTCTGGGAGACGAACCCTCCTGTTTGTCAGGGAGACTCAGAGTGCTGCCTGAGCTTCCTACATCAGCCAAGAAAACCCAAAGATTTCAGTTGGAGATAATTGCTTTTTGATATAATATTCAATGAACCTTGGTTCAGTGAGACTCCTATCATGAGAAATATCATTCAAATTCAGTCTAGACGAGGCCATACAGAACCTGTTCTACTCCTATTAGATGTTTGCAGACTCGCTTCTTTCCTTAAGTCCAGTTTGGTTTTCTCCAGCTGCTGCTCCAGTAAGACTGACCGCTGCCGTTCCTGTCGGAGTTTCTGCTCCGCTTCTGCACACTGGCGCTTCGCCTCCTCCTCACTGTCACATAAATGAAGACAACAGTCATTTCCTTGAAAACACACTGCTTAGCCCGTACGCTAGGGTTTCCCAAACGGGTTTCATGAGGGAAATGCAGGGGGTTTGTGAGTTAATGAAAAGCTAGTAATTCATAATATTGTCTGTAAGATTATAATGAAAACAAAGGGCCACACGATAATTAAGATATCGCTTGCTGCAATTATCAAATCAGATCCTGTGATTTAATGAAATCATGCAGAGTGAAGCAGGAGCAGCTTGTGATCCAGTGTTTTCAGCGTTTCATTCACAGTAAACACAGTCAATAAAAGTTTAAAGTGCATATGGGAATGCAACGTATGCTTTTTTGTATGAAAAATATCAATTTTGAAAACATAATAATCACTTTAATGTAGCTTGCAGCAACAGTTGTACACAGAAGCAGCTCCAGGAGCATGACGTACGAGGTCAGCATTACACATGAGACCATTACACATGGTCTCGTGAACACCAACGTTTGTTAACGGAGCAAAGGAAGCAAAGTGTCCTTACTATGGCTTATATCGAAATCCTCAGATATTCTTCTTTACAAATCCTCATTTTGTACTTCTAATTAGTGACTGTTGTTTTGTTTTTATGTCTCCACTGTGTTTCTGCATGTGCCAAATTTTCATTTTTGGGTGAACTAACCCTTTAGTGTAAAATCTAAACGTAAAGTTAACATTAAATGGGTTTGGCTGACAAAACATTTTGGGAAGCCCTGACATCAGTGCTGTTGAAGCTTTTGAAAGATTCTTTGATTAAGCAGATTCAATGGTTTGAAGTAACAGTGGGTGAACAGCACTCAAAGGGACACCACACACCTATGCTCTTTCCAAACCCATGTAACGTTCTTTCATCCATGGAACCCTACTGAAGATATTTTGAAGAATGTCACTCATAACATAGCCACTGTTTCTGTCCTACCTGGTTTGCTGTACTTTGCTCAGCTCCAGCAGTCTGTCTCTCTCCACACTGGCAGCTTGATAAAGAGCCTTGTACTCCGCACACTGAGCCTGGAGCGCTGGGATTTTAACAGCACACTCGGGACAGGCTGCCTGTGCATCTCTGAAATAACATGCATTGCCTTCACTCACGATGCTGTATTAGATAGAAGGAGATACTGAAGGAAGTGTGTGTGAGTAAAACTACAGTGAAAATTACTCCACTACACGTTGCAAGTCACCAATTCCAAAACAACTTGAGTAAAAGTCGTAGAGTTTCAGATTTTAACAGTAATTATGTATTTTACTTATAATACATGTAGGCTTGAATATGCACCAGTCAAAGAGACATGCAAACAAAATGTTTAGTCCGAAAATCTCAGTTTATTTGTTGTCGACTAAGAATGATGATACCTGGCAGAGTTTGACTCCCTGCTGTTCTCATGTCGTGACTTCGAGGGCCTGGTGTTCGTTTGACTCTTACTCTGCTACAGACACACAAAACATGCATAAGCAGGAGCAACAGAAGACAGCGCTGATGATGTGATGGGACGTGTGGTACCATGAGGGCGAGCTGCTGGATCTCCTGCTCCAGCTCTTTGACCTTGTTCTCCTTCTCTGACACCATGGCTCTGAGCTGCTGGATGAGCGAGGCGTGCTGCTGGGCCTGGCTGTGCAGGTGTCTCTCCAGCCCCTGCTGAGCCTCCTCACGCTGGGAGCCGTTCTGACTCAGATGCCCGAGCATGGCCTGCCACTTGGACTGCTGCTTCTGTCAGAGGAGCGAGTCAGAGATCAGCCCTGCTCAAATATTCAATATCTCCAGCTTGTGTTGGAGGAGGGAGTTCAGAGGTCAGTCATCTGTTTGCTATTCCTGTTTGTTTGTTATTATTTACAAGAATATCTTTCTACACTATATTACTATTTACAATAATGTCTGTTCGATATCTTCCATTAGATTTCATGTAAAACACAGGAAAACTTTAGATTAGGGAACACTATTCACTATTTACTAATTAGCATGATGAATATTGCTTGCATAGGCTGTTTGTTAGTGCTTGTGAAGTACATATTAATGCCTAGTTCTGCCTGACCATATTCTGGATCCCTTAACCCACCCTATACATAAACATAACTACCATATCAACTACCTTACTTACTAATAAGCAGATAATTAGGAGTTTTCTGAGGGAAAAACTAACAGAGCTAATAGAGTGTATACGTTACGCAGCTTAATCTAAAGTGTTACCAAAATTCTGCTCATACTGTACATATCAGATAAGTTATTTATTCATACAAAAACATTTATTTACATTTATATTTATGCATTAAATACTGTTTATACAGGGTAAAAGATTGTTATAGATTTTTTTATTACCAATATTAATGAAATTGTTGACATTAATAAATAGTGTTGCAAAGTTGTGAAAAATTTCCAGTAGATTTCAGGAAACTTTACAAAAGTCCATGGAATGTTTCCTAAATCTATTTTCCACTTTTTGCAGCACTATTAATTAATTAATTGAACATCAGAGTATTTTATTATAACGCTGTCTAACTGTTTAATCTTGAACCTTGTATTTTAGCAGCTTGCGAGTCATACAGTATGTATTGGGTTCTTATAGTATCTTCTCCAAAAAATTGGATTTTAGAATTTGAAATGTTCTTCACAGTAAAGAAGAAATGTTCACTGAAAGGTTTTCCTCTTTTGAAAGCTATGTTTTTAAGAGTGTATATATTTGCACATTCTGTCCTGAGTTATCCCACAGTAATTCCAGAATCAGTTACCAGTAAGGCATCGACCAGCTCATTGTCGTGTTTGCCTTTATCCAGCAGAGTGCTGATCTGGCTCTTCAGGGATTTGACTTCTGTGCTCAACACTTTGTTCCTGGATTTAGAGGCCTCCAGTTTCTTCTTCATGTCTGAGTGCTCTTCAAGCAGAACTTCATAGTCCACTGTGAGCTTCTGCAGAGAATCATTATTAAAATCTTATAACTCAAATAGACCCAGGAAGATGTTTAATCAACGTGCATAACCTCCAGTGTGTCCTTCCTCTCCCTCTCTATGTGACGGATGTGGCTGAGGTTTCTGTCTTGGGTCTTCAGTAGGGCTCCTGTTCCTGGGATCTCCTCCTCCAGGCCGAGGTCACATAACTGCTTCCTGTGAGAGGACTGGCTCAGCTGCTGTTCCAGGTCACGCACCTTCAGTTTATAAAATGTTTAACAGTATTAAGTGACCGATGAATACTATGAATACAACAGAGCAAATTCTAATAATGAAACCATGGAAGCCTGTTTCTATCACGGAATAGAAAAAAATCATTTTTTTTCTTATAAATTAAAACTTTTTTTGTCACACTTCTCAGAATTGTGAGATATAAACTCACAATTCAAACATTTAGAAGAAAAAAAAATTACATTTTGAGATAAAGGGCCCTATTTTAACAATCTAAATGCGGGGTGTGTCCAAATCCACTTTTACTATTTTAACGACAGAAAAACGGTTTGCGCACCTGGGCACATGGTCTAAATGATCTATTCTCTTAATGAGTAATGGGTGTTTTTTGGGCATAGTATGCAATAAACCAATCAGAGTCTCATCTTCCATTCCCTTTAAGAGCCAGTTGCGCTCGTGCCATGACGGATTTGCTATTTACAAGCGCAAAGACAGAACGTGTCTCAGAGATGAAAGACAAATTTGAAAGAAAGATTGCTCGTGTGCAATCTGATACATGCAATGACTTTCCATTATGACATGTAGGCATTTTTATATTTAATTAGCCTACAAAAAAATTTTATGCATTGCAATTCTTTCATTTTTAATATTTGTCATCTTTGTGTGCTGCTGTGCATCCCTGTTTAATAAGCAGCGTGTACGCGCATTGTGAACCCGCTATACTAACACGCTCTTTAAATAACAAAGAAAAAACATTGTGCCAGACTTCAGACCAGGTTTGAGTTGGTCTATAGCGCAGTCAATTTTCAGCTCCTTAAAATAGCAATGTGCCTGAACACACCTCTTTTTTAGACCAGCACGCCCATGTGCGCAAAAATGAGCGCAAATGCATTTGCTAATTAAACGATGTGGCACTGTATGGGAAATGCAAACGGCACCAGACTGAAACTAGCAAACACTCTTGCGCTGCGCCAACCCGATCTCACGGCAATTCGTACATTTTTCACAAGGTGGCTTATTCGTATGAATTCGTACGACCACACTCGTACAAATTCATACGATTTTTGCCAAATCGTACATATTTTACGAGTTGCACAATTCGTATGAATTTGTACAAATGACCTACACCTAACCCCGCCCCTAAACCTAACCGTCCTTGGGGTTTAGACAAATCGTATAAATTCGTACGAATAAGCCACTTCGTAAAATATGTACAAATTGGTTGTGAGATTTGAGAGAGTATTATAGGGCCCAAAAAGTTAATTAATATATTTATGTTGTAGCAGAAACAAGCTTCCATATGGAATGATTGTTTCAAGCTAGCTTCAATTCTGTCCAATGTGTGATTAGTGGATAATGACTCTTTGGATACTTTTGCAGAGATTTATATTTTTTTTGTAAAATGTTAGCATAAATATAAAAGTATTACCGTGATTATAACAGCATTTCTTCGTAATTTCAGGAAAAATGTCAAAAATTGTGCAATATTAATTCATAATTGCAGGAAAAAAAAGTTACTTACAGTTTACAGTTACTTTAACTTTTTATTCCATGGTGAAAACAAACAAACAATTGTTTGGGTTTAAATTCACTATTCTGTTTTTATCTCATAATACTGACTTTCTTCTCAGAATTGCAAGAATTGCAGATTCTGAATCACAACCAAATTTTTCTAAATAGTAAGACAGTTGTGAGACAATAGCAATATGTGACCTTGAACCACAAAACCAGCCAAAATCAAGACTTATGCATCAGTGAAAGCTGACTAGATAATCTCTCCATTGATGTGTGGTTTGTTCGGAGGACAATATTCAGCTGGGATACAACTACTTGAAAATCTGGAATCTGAGGGTGAAAAAAAATCGAAATATTGAGAAAATCATCTTTAAAGTTGTTCAAATGAAGTTCTTATCAATGCATATTACTAATACAATATATTTACAGTAGGGAATTTACAAATAAAGATATTTAGAAATATCTTTATCTTTATAATAGAAGTAAAAAAAGAAAAATCTATAATTTGGACCCATATGATGTATTGTTGTCTATTGCTACAAATATATCTTTGCTACTGCTTTTGTGCTCCAGGGTCAAATATATAAACTCTGAATTCTGCCTTTCTTTCTCGCAGTTTGGGTTTACATTTTGCAAAAAGTTTCTCACAATATCTCGCAATTTGGCTTTTTTTTTTTTTGAATAATGCAGAAAAAAGACTTTAAACTCAGAACTGAAAGGTAAAAAAAGAGTCTATTTCGAATGACAAATTTCAATTATGAAAGAGCACTTTTGCTCTGCTTTTACAGAACAGCCATTCTCAATGCATGAAAGCTGATAAACATGTCTCAGTATCTAAAGTTGTGCATGAAGACTCACTCTATTCTGAAGGGCGAGGATCTGCTGAGAACGTCCTCTCCAGCCTCCCGGGTTACACAGTAACTGCTGAATATTGACGTCCTCGCCCACCTCACAGCTCAACACCTGACAAAACACTTCCACTAAACCATCACATGAGTAAAACTGATGCTTACCGAAACCATTTATTGTGAGCGAACCTTGTGTGCTATTTTGAACTCTTGTTTGAAGGTCTGGATCTGGTTGCGGTATTCAGTCATTTTGAGTTGGGCTGTAGATAGTTTCTCTTGCAGGGATTTTACTACGGGACTGTTCTACACAAAAACACATTGAAAAGGATGTCACTCAAAACAGTTGCAAATGTCTAATCAGTGATGATCAACACAATATTACCTCAAGATGGTCGTTCTCAGTCCTTGAATCCTGTTTTTTGGTTGTCTTCTTGCCAGGATTAAGTAACAGAGTGGCCTGAAGCTGATAAAACAGGAATGATATTGATGAAACACCACAGAGAGAAGAAGCTGACAGAAGCAACGTTCAACACATCATCCTGCACCACAGCACAGTGCACATAAACTTCTTTACCTCTTTCTCCAGTTCTTTGACTCGATTGTTTGCTTGTTTAGTTTTGGTCTTCTCTCGTTCTATTTCAGCGGCTAATTCTCGAGTCTTTTTTGACAGTTCCACAATTTTGGTTGCTGCTGCATCTCCTGCCAGACCAGCAATACCTTCAGAAAGAAAGCACAAAAGAGACCGTCACACACTCATTATACCCCAGACTCAATGCACCTAATGTATGAATGACATTGCATTAGGATGGCATGAAAAACTGCATCTTTTAAGTTATAAACACTAATGTTTTTGAAAGAGAATGCATATTTTTGTTTAACATGGATGCATTAAATTAATACCTAATTAATTAATCTATTTCAAAAAATATTTTGTCCGTCAAAGCCTCGAGCAGTGCAACAGGTTTCCGGATGTAACTGTTTTTGGGCCACTATCAAGCTCAAACAATAGAAACGGTGCAGTGGATACCTGCTAAAGCCAGTCTTTCCTCCTCTCTCTTCTTCTTCAGGTGTTTTATCTCAAAGTCTTTCTCACTCAGAAGTTTATGAAGTCTGCCGTTCTCATCTCTCAGCTCCCTCACATGATCATGCAGTTGCTCGTTTTCATTCTGCGTCACTCTGAATTAGAGTACAATTACTATTTAATTAATACACAGACAGTGCATATCGAATTAACACATGGTAAGTATATATGTGTGTGTGTGTGTGTGTGTGTGTGTGTTTTATAAGTTATATAGTTATGCAATTTTGAATAACAAAAAAATAGAGAAGGAGAACCCATGCAGAGGTTATTAGAATTTTAAAGGAAAGTGATAAAAACTGAAAAAATGAGCAGGTCTCATTTCTGGCATAATGGACTGTGTTGTTGTCCTGAAAGGATGTTGTTCTCATGATTATATTTGTGATTGCAGCTCTCATGTGTCACCTTGTGTTGAACAGGTCCATCATGTCATCGTCCTCTTCTGTGAGGTTTATATTGTCCAGAGCGTTGGAGTCGGTCTTCTTCATCTCCAGTCTTCTCTGGATGCGCTGCACTTGTTGCTCCTGAAGAGCTTGAAACTGAAGCCTCAGCTGCTCCTTTATCTGATCACTGTCACCATCCATCACTGAGAGATCAGAGACAACACGACACATCTGACACATGGCGTGAGAGCTTGCTTATGCAAACTAATGCAGTTATAGATGAGAGCTGTCCAAACATGTTCAAAGAAAGAAAGAGACAACATTACACCTGCTTCAGCTCATTTACACGACTTGTCTGTTTTTTGTTTTTTTTTTTTACTATTATGTTACTGTGTTATGATATATGTACGATATTAGAGAAATGTCGATTATTTTAGACAAATAAACGTTTAAGTTAGCATTATTATAGTCTAACGTTACAGTCCGGCGAGGATTCTCAAGCGGTCCGTTTACACCTGAACAAAAACTTACCGCACTACTTTAGATTCCGATCAACTTAGTTAAGAATTGGCATTGTTATTGATATGGTTATGGTTATAAATTCATAAAAAACGCATATCAAAGAGAGTATATCCCGTGATTGAACAGACACGAGCGGTTTCCTGTCTGTTTGTAAACACGACCGTCTCCGTGGAAACGCGTTGCCACGCTCTCAGAGAAAAAAGGTACAAAAGATGTCACTGGAGCTGTACCTTTGATTCAGAGTATTACTATGTAATATTTAGGTGCTAATATGTGCACCTGATGTAGTAATATGTAACTTTAGGTCACAAAAAAAAACACCCTTGTGGGATAAATAAGGCACAAATGTGTACCTTTTGAAAGGGTGATAGCTTTTGTACCTTTTTTTCTAAAAGCGTAGGAAGCGCGTGGGAGTAATAGGTCACTTGTTACAAATAATTCATAACAACAGGAATGTAACACACACTATATAAAAATGTTCGATTTTTTTTAAGGCCGAAACAATCAATAAACGCCTAAAATAAATAACTAAATTAATTATCAGAGAAAGAGAACGTGAGAGGGGTTCTTAAAAACATCTGAGGAACCCTTTCACTATAAAGAACCTTTAGCCTGTGGAATGTCCTTAAAGTTTGCATAGTGTCATTGTACATTGTACATCCTATTTTTGTTATTGCTAAATCAGTCTCAGATCCTGAAAAAGTGTTTGTTCATCTTTGTTCTGAATCTCAGGGATATTGAGATGGTAACAAGGACCTGCAGTCCAAAATATCTAACTCTGACTTTCAGTATGTACTTACACACTACAAACTAGGCAACATCATCTATAGAGATGAGCAAACCTGAGGCCAGCAGGGGGTCTCTGTGGTCTTTACAAATCCAGAGGAGTATCAGTGGCAGGCGTTTCTGCCAAGTGTCTAAGTCACTTGTTGACTGAATGTAATAAACACAGGTTGGTTGCAGTTACTGGGTGTGACGGGCTGTTTCAGTAGTTCATATAAACCATGATGAAATCTAAATAACATAATTAGGAAATTCCTGTAAGTACATTGTGTGCAATTCAAACTTACACAATGTTCTCTCATTCTTAAAATACTGTGAAACATAGTGAAACTACACGTCTTTCTGTTTCCACAATCTTTCCCCTATAATTTGTCCAATAAAATACATCCATCATACTCCTGTAATGTCAAAAATAATCAAGAAATAAATGATTCTAATCACATGAATTGGATAAAAAAAATAAAAATAATAGTACATAAAAATTTAATAAACGTAGGATGGCAAGACCTCATCAGAGAAGAAGAAAAAGGGCCAAAAATACACACATCACAGTAATACATGGATGTAAAATGAGCCGAGTTTATTGGAATTACAACCGTTTATATTGGCAAAGATAAACACACTATCAGCTGAGATCCTCAAAATATATATCACTCTAAAAGTACAATTTGTGTCCTTTTTGAAATATGAAAAAAGTGCATTAATTACCTCACAGTAACAAAATAGATCTACAAAATAACAAGCTCGTCTCCTTCCTCATGACACTCTGGAGCAGTGGTGAAGACCCCATATTGTGTTCAATGCATTGTACAGTTTCAGATGATGGTTTGTTAGGTTTGTGGTCCTGGAATATCTTTTGTCTATTGACTTAATACAATGATACAAGAATGAATCTTGAGTTACAAGGTGCAAAGATCTTAATGTCACAGCTCTGTGCTGAAACAAGAGCAGCAGCATTTAGCAGAAATAACACTAATCCAAATATTGTTTTCATCAGTTTTTATCACTGATATGATACATAAATAATAGTTGGCAATAGCTACAATTCAGTTTCATACAGTACAATGTTTCTTAAACAAATGCAAGTTTAAAAAGAAAACAGTTTAAAGAAATAAATTTAAAAAATTTAAAACTAAAAAACAATCCTAAATTATATGTTAGCAATAAATACAAAGGGACCCCTCAACAGCTGGTATTTTCAAGGATATCGCAGGAATCACTTTTTTTCCAGTGCCTTCTGCTCTAACGCTTTCTGTGCATCGTGAGGTTTGAGAACGTACTCTTTGTACATAGAGTAGATCACTCCTGCAAACAAAAAGACAAAATAGTGCATTAAACCATGCATTTCTCTGTAACTCTGAGGAAGGACGCATGTGTAAGCACCTCACCTAAAGTCATGGCTCCCACCACGAAGCCCTGCGCAGCCACACGCATGTGAATCAGGTGCACGGACATCTTCGTGTCTCCTCTGTTCTTCAGCTTGTACAGTCTGTACGCCACGATGCCAAAGAACCCAGCCAACCCTTAAAAGACATCACAGACACATGAAATATCATACATCAAACCGCTGAGCTGATGTATTGTAAGGGTTAATGTTTTGCATTTCTGTGTTTTAATATAAAGCCATGTGACTTAATAATGAGGTTCTTACTGCACACGTGAGAAAGTAACAAGTTATAATGTTTAAATGGTTTACCTGCAGGGACAAATGGATTCTCTTTGGCTTTTCTGATAAACTTGGATTCATTGTCTTCGTATTCCATGACAGTCATCTTGACTAAAAAATAATATTGAATAAAGATTAGATGTCACAAATTAAATGCCACAGTGCCATTCTGACACTTTTTACACTAGATAACCATAAAACATTTTCTATCACACTAAGCTTTTCTGTTGTTACAGGTTTATAAGTTGCCACATCAATTAATGACTTAATATCAGCCAGTTAAATGGTCAATAAATTAGTAAAGTACTAAGTTATTATAGGCACATTGTTTTTAATTAATTCTGAATTGTACCATATTGTACTGTAAAACGGAAGATATTTTTATTATTATTATTTTATTTATTTTTTTACTTGACTTTAGTGTGACTTGACTTTATTTGTGTGGTGTAGCAAGAGAATGTTAATGTTTTTCCATATAAACATAAAGAAAACTGAAAGGAAAGTTCAACTGATGACGAGTTGAGCAAGAGATTACTACTGACATGTTTTATGAAGGTCAAAAGAAGCATACAGGCCACTTAATAAACGATTTTACACAGTTCTTACTTGATAAAAAAATGATGTACATATGTAATCAAACATGAACAGCAATGGCAGTCTTTTGATTTACATCGTAATATCAGCTTTCAATGAAAAGATGCGACATTTCCTCAAGCGTTAGCAGTTTCTGGGAGCACACAAAATCACTGTCGCTGTTTGTAATTAAACTATAATATTTTATTATATTTGGGAAACAATCAGATATTAAATTAAGTTTATAACATACCTGTTTGAAGCTGTTGTGGAGCTGTCCTTTCTGCCGGTTCCCGGTTGAGAGCTGTACGCGTGAATGTCCGCCTGCCAGGAAACAGAGTGATGTAATATGGCGTACGTCAAAGTGACGTAGCTATACGCGTTTTACAAAATAAAAGTTTTTCCCCCAAAACGATTGTGCGTTTTCGGAATATAAATCGTCTATTTTGTCACGAAAAAAAATATAACAACTGAGTTCATTGAGGAGTAAAACAACCACAAAAAGGGGAATTGTTTATATGCATGTTTGAAATTATACGTGTTCACTGAAATTTTATTTTGAAGAAATAGGAATTTGAAACGAGTTTGTTTCCAGTGAAGGGGCGTGACCCTTGCGTGCAAGTGCATGGGTTCTGGTCAGCAGTTCATTGCGTCTACATAAACAGCCTAGTCTTAACAGTTTATCTTCAAAGACAGGAAATTACTTTTTATATACGTCTCAGTATTATTTTATGTTTATATTAGGTTGTGCAATATTATTTGCATCATATTTACGACATTTAACGCACCTTTTGAACATGCCACATATGTGAACAGGTAGCTAGAGCTATGAGCTAGAGAACACTTTCACTGAGAACACTTCCACTGTAGAGAACTTGTTGTATAAACTCTGAAAACATGTACTTTTAACAGGATTCAAAATATATGAAGTTTACTCTGGTATGTTTAAGTTCTTCAAATTCTACTATTCATGTTATCACTGAGGCTGAATACATAGGTTATTATCTGTATGTATGTCTTGCCTGAACTCAAAATTGATCAAATATGAAGTGTTATATACAATATGAACAAATTAAATGCTCAGCACCTGAACTGTAATACTGAAATGAGTCGCTAGGTGACTGTCAGATAAAAGCTGAGTCATTGTGAGTTTTGTAATATAAGCAGTGTTTGTTTACTATAGGCGCTATATAATAGCCTACATAAGGTAACAATGAATGTATTATATATTACTGTAAATTACATGCAGATATAGGCCTTTGATGTTATTTATTTAAGCGTGGGTTATGTTATACATACACATACCTATATGTTGACAACATAATAGCCTATTAGTAAGGATGATTCAAACTTGCTTAGTGTGCAAACTCATAATGAATGGTGCAAAAACATGATTAACAGGTGGTGCCAAATAAATTCTCTATCTCTCTTTATACATAATTAGAATAATACAAATAAAATTTGTAAGCATTTTGATGGATGATTTCTATTTTATGGATGCACACTTGAAATTTATTCTTAATTGTTTCATAGTCTTCCTTTGCTGGCCTCTAATCATGTGCGGATTTATTTTGTTGTTCATGTTTTCATAATGTTATGTAATTCAAGTCTGTTGTCATAAGTCATGTTTATATTTGTTCAGTTTCTCAAAGTGTTTATTTGTTCAAAAAGCAAGCCGCTTTGTGTTCATGATTCTGAAGCAGAGATCTCGATTGCTGGGACCTCTATTTAAAGTTGTTTTTTAATAGTTTTAAATAACCTGTTTATTCATTGTTTTCAGTTTTTATTCTGTTTTTGTTAAATTGCACATGGATGCAGATTGTTGAATATACAGTATGCCAATGTGTGTTTATTACAAATTTATCCAATTAATAATTAGGTTGGTTTTCATGTTGGGGACAAAATCATCTGTGGCAAAAAGTGGTAGGGACCTGAATCACCTGCGAATTATGCCTTTGAAAATGTGTTAAGAGTAATAGGAAATTTACAAATGTGGTGTCATAACAGTGAATTTAGACTGTTGTAGTAATAAGCAACAGAGAATGTTAGTTTATAATTTGATAGTTTTTATTGTTGAAATTGCTCCATATAAACACAATCAGATTATTAAAAGCAAATCTCAAAAAATATCAAGATTTCCACTTTGAAATTCATAGATTCATGTTGATACGAAGTCAGTAGATGTTACAAATTAAAAAGTACTTGTTTTCTGATATAGTTTTCTAAACTATGGATAATGCTGGTGATGAATTGCTTCTTACATTTCTAAGTTGTAAATTATTTAGACAAGTGTCTGCTAAATGAATAAATCTAGAATGTCAATGAAACATGCAAAGGAAAATATTAGAAAATATCTAGGCTAGCGAATAAACCAAATAAGGAGTAATGAAAACATTGTTAAATGCAGTGGTGGGCCGTCAGGGTCAAGCAGGGCCTTCTCTGCTGGCCCTATAAAAACAAATTTCTGTGAAAACACTTTTCGTGTTATTATAATTTAGGTATCATTTTCATTTGTGTAATGTCCACAAAATTCTCTATGATTAGTTTAGTTGAGGTTGATCTGGAATATCTTACATAAAAAAAGTCTGCGCCAGCACTACTAGTGCTAGCCTTTTGGTCAAAGATGTCACATCTGATTTTTAACGCGAATTAGTGACAGAATCATCAGCCAATCAAATTTTGACGTTCAATGACAGCACCCCGTTTGGGTCTAGCGACGTGCCCAGTGCTACCCCCAGCGTTTAGTTGGGAATTTCCAAGGTTTGAAAGTGAAGTTCAACGAAAAGAAACTCACAGCAACAGTCACTGGCGCTAGATCTTTTTGCTGATCTGCTAAAATTGCTTTTTCAAGGCGCTCTTTTGCAGACAAAAGAGGAATAACTGAGAAAGGAAGACCTACACCCAAACTGAATTCGCTAACAAAGGTTTTGTGCATTTCAAAGATTTCAACTATGAGTGGCTAACAGCTAGCACCGAGCAGAAGCTATTTGGCCATGTTTACTTTTGTAATATGATTAAGGGACATGGAATGACAGACGCATGGACTTTATTTAAAGTGAGGGGTAAGTGCTTTATTATTTGATGAGTATTTAATCATGCACATTGTTATGGAGGTGTACGTGGTTGATAATACTGTGGCGTGGTGTGTGGATGTCCACCATTTGTACACTTTTGCTGTTGCGGGCACGTCGTCATTTAAGAGTGATTTGACTGTGCATAGTAACACGTGTATTGGTGGATTACTTTTACTGATCCATGTAGGGAAATTTACTCTGCATTTAACCCACCCTAATCTAGCCTATTGTTGAAATTGTTGATCAGCTGTCATAGCCAGTGTGTGGCATACTGTAATATGGGAACTATATGCATATGTCTGCATTATCTGTAACAGAGTTGTGTAAGACAGATGTGTAAGGGTATTTAGTTTACAGTTTCTTACTGAAGGCCCTGACTGAAACCGCACGGTACGCTACTGGTTAAATGGCATGATAAATCTAACATTCCCTATGTGTAAATAATCAAAAATCCAATACCTCGACAAAACATAAAAATCTAAAAACAACTTAAACACCCAAGACAATTGATCAATTCTAGTAAAAGAAGTTAATCTACATTCTGTATGCCAAACCCATACTTAAATCTTCATGAATAGAAAATCATTCTTAAATGTAAATTGTACATTCAAAGCATAGGAATTACACTATAATTAAGATGTCATGTAGCTGTATGTAACCGAAGAGGTGTAGTCAACACTGCCTCTGCGTGATCCACTTCTTGAGCCGGTACGAGACCCCGCTCTGGATCCTGTACGAGAGTTTGGTCCCGAGGACACGTTGTAGGGGCTGCTTATGCCTTTGGTAGACATCGAAGTAGCCTGGAGCATCTTCATGCCATTGTTCTCCTCCACCATGCAGTTATCCATGGCCTCTTTGTATGAGATTTTAAGTTTGGTTTTAGGACAGGTCAGGTTCTTAATGTAGTTCCTTGTGTCCTGCAGCTTCTGTGCCCCTTTGCCATCAAGCCATCCTCTTCGGATAGCCTCCTCAATGCTCACCCGGTGGCCAGTTTCTGGCTCTACGAGTCCACCCGTCAGGTACTGGAACTCCAAAAACCTCTGCCCTGCCTCGTAAGGCAGCCATTTCTCCTTAATGGCCTCTGCGGCGGAAAGTTTCCTCTTGGTCTTCACATCCTCAAAACCAGCATAAGCCTTCTGTGCTGGTTTTAGCTTGATGGACATGTCTTCATCAATAAGGCTTTGCTGTACAGCATCCTTCAGGGAGAGTCTCTGGCCAGTAGCAGGATTCACAATCCCTCCAGTGCAAACCTGGGCTTCCAAGAGCCGCTGAGCAGTGATGTTGTCCACTATTCCACGTCGCTGAGCCTCGGGGATGGTAATCTTCTCAAGGGTCTCAGTATCAAAAATGGCTCCCACTGGGCTATGGTCATCAAAAATATCATTTGGAGGGGAGAGCGTAATGGATACGCTAGCAAAACGTTTGCGGACGGTTGGAGATGATGGCGCAATCTGTGTTGGACTGCTGCAAGTAGCAACATCCTCAGGACTGCTGGAGCAGATGGAAAGCTCAGAACCACTGCTTTTACTTGTGATCAGACCTGCAAACTCGTGGAGTGTCAGAGTCCCGGCACGGTACTTGTCCAGAGTTTGTCTATCAATAACTCCCCTATCTAGGGACTCTTGAATGTCATACTGGGTTCCAGTTTTGCGATCAACAATAAGTAAACGCTTGCTGCCGTCAGCTGTTTCGATAGTGATCTCCTCCCACTCACACTCTTGTTCCGAAAGCTCCAGAAAAGTGTCATAGTCGATTAACTCTCGATGGTATGCTTCTCGTACTGTCATCTCTTTGCCGGTGTCAGGGTCTACAATCACCACTCTCCTCTTGCGCAGTGTGTTCTTTTGAGACGTCATTTGCTTTGGCTTCTTCTTGTCCTTCAAAGGTAACAGGATGAGCCCAGTCTTGGGGTCTTTGATGCACCTCTTTTTTAATTGCAGATATGTAAGGTTCTCATGAGTGTTGGGATCAAAGAAACCTTTGGTATCATCACCTTCGTATGCCAAAATCTCGTTCATTTCACGGTCGAAGTAACCTTTCCTGTAAGCCACTTCCACATCAATCCGATGACTCCCTTTAGGATCAATGATGCCACCACTGGCTATCTGAGCTTCCAGCAGTCTAATCCCATGACCCTTCTCTATAATCTCTTTCTCGATTGCTTGGAAGAGTGAGATGATCTTTCCTGTTTCAGGATCTTTGTATCCTGTCACAGCCTTTTCGGCAGACAGGAGCTTGTCTTTAAACTCCTTTCCCACAAGAGCTCTCCTCCATGCTTCGTCCACTGTCATGCAGACATTGTTGACTGGATCGATTATGAAACCGGAGGCAGCCTGGGCTTTCAGGAGCTCCAGGGTGGTTCCTCGCCGAAGTAGACCATCTTTCATGGCCTGGTAAAAGGGTAAGACCCTATCATTGGCCTCATCGTAGATACCAGCGATGCAATCAGAGCCACCTAGGTATGATCTTAGTCTGTACTCAATTTCTTGGCCTGTTAGTTGTCCTCTGTTTACTTTATCCAAATCGGTCTGATCAAGCAAGTTGGAGTCTACAAGCTCTGTGAGTGAGACCTCACCACGGAGACCTTTCACTGTCAGTTTCTGACAGCTACTATCAGAGACAGTCTGACTGGTTTGTGTACAACGACAGCATGTAACCGGGCGCTGTTGCAATAACTTCAATTCCCTTTCCAAAGTCTCCTTCTTCATTATGAGCTCTGAGATCTCCTTGTCCGAGCTCTGAAGACGACTCTTGTAGCGTTCTTCCAGACTTCTCAGTTCAGAAGTCAATCTTTGGATCTCACTCTGCAAGGAGGCCTTGTCTCTGTGTACTTTGTCTCGATCTGCCTCACTCTGTCTGATCTGCCCTTCCTTTAACTCGTATTGGCTTTTCCAGTACTTGAAATCCTTGGTTATTTTATCAATTTCGTCCTGGAGACGTTGCTTCTGTTTGATCTCAGTTTCCAAGGAGAGTTTGATGCGCCGGAGCTCATCTTCGGAGCGCTGCTGCTTGTCTTTGTCTTGTTGTGACAGCTTCAGCTTGACTAGAAGACTATCTCTTTCTTGCACAATTTCTTTGTAGTTGGCATCAGATCGCTGGATCATCATGGATGTCTTTGAACACAAAAGAGAAATGAGTTATTGATGAACTGTGTCAGATTATAATTCATTTAGAGGATTTAAATAAAGAAATAATTATAACACCAACACCATATTGATTCAAGCATAGTTAGAAAAAGAACAACAACAATTATTTATCTTATCAAAGCAAATACTAAAAAAGCTATTTGTGGAAGAACTGCAGGGCAGTGTTATGCAGAAATGTGCTTTCAAAGCATCATGCAGCGAAGTGTTATCCAGCAAAGCCATTTTGATATAGCTTAAATTGGTGATGCATTTTTGATTCAGCTGATGTCGCGCAGAAAAAAATACCTCCGAGAACTGCTTTTGGATTTGGGCAATTTCCACCCTTAAACTTTCTCTCTCTTTAGTCAGATCATTGATTAGTTCCTGCAGTTCCAGTGCTCTGTTATTGCTGGTTTGTAACTGGAATTGAATGGCAGACAATCGGGAAGCGCTTTCACTCTCGATGGTGCTCAGGCTTCTCTTCACATCATCTCGCTCTAGTCGCACAGTCCTCAGTTCCTCCTCAAGCCGCAGACGCTCTTTGGTGAGATTCTGGGTGAGGCTTTGCAACTTCTCGATCTCGCTGGTGCTCTCATTTAGCATTCGACTCTTGTCTTCTATGGTCTTGTAAAGGGTATCGTTGCGTTGATTGGCCTCACGGACAAGGTCTTGTTCCCGCAGAAGCTGCTGTTGCAAAGCTTTCAATTCGACATTGACTCTGTTTAGATTCTCGACTGTGATTATATACTCTTTCTTGTATTTCTCCAACTCATCTTTTGAATTGCGTAGCTCCTGCTCATACCTGCGTCCAGAGGCACTTTCCTGCTCTTGATGGACCCTAAGAGTGGTGATGGTAGTGGTGTATTCACAGCACATCTGATTGACCCTCTCCAGCTCGGTTTCGATCCTTTTCCTCCTTGTAAATTCATCTTGATTACTCATCTTCTCCTTTTCCAGTTCAGCCTGCAACTCGTTAACCTTTGTCTGCAGTTCACTGATGCGACTCTGCAGCCTGATGGCATTCTGTTCAAGTGTGCTCTTTTCATTCTTTTGAGTCTGCATGTCTCGCTTTATAATGAGTAGTTCTTGCTCAGAGACCTTAAGCTTGTTAATGGTCTCTGTGGTCGAACTGTGCTTAGAGAGCAGTTCAGCCTGAGACTGTCTGAGACTTTGATTCTCATCTTCCAAGGCTTTCCTCCGCCCGGTCTCGTCTTGGAGATTCTGGGTCAGAAAGGTAATCTCATGGGTCTTTTCCTGAGCAGCTCTGTTGGCCTCTGCCAGTTCCACCCTGTGTCTTGTTTCAGCCTCTTCGCTTTGACTCATTATGACCTGAATCTGTGACTCCAGTTCCTTCTTGAACCTGCTACCCTCAGTTGCTGAAGACCTCTGCTGATGAGCGTCCTCTTCTGCTTTTCTACGTGCCATTTCAACTTGGGAGAATGAAAGCTGCAGCTTTCTGAGTTCTTCTTCCAGGTCTCTTTTCTCCAAGGTTAACCTATCCAGCTGAAGTCTCAGAGTTGATGATTCCTCTTCCTTCTGTTGTGTTGCCTTGAGCACACTGGTCTTGGTGATGTGGATCTCAGATTCATAAGTTTGCTTTAGGCTATTAATGTCCTGGTTCAACTGTGTTCTTACCTTTGAGGTCTCTAATTCTGCTGCATTGCGCCGGGAGGCCTCATCCTCCAGCTGTAATTTGAGCCGTTCAATCTCCCGCTCTTTTTCTTTGATGGCCCTTTCAAATTGACTTTTGGACAAACTGAGCTCCTCCAGTTCTTTCTGTCTCTTGCGGACAGCGAGCTCATACTCCTCCTGCTGGGTGGTGTATCGGTCCTCAGCCAGTCTGCGTTTGCGTTTCTCCTCCTCGATAAGGAAGGTAAGGTGGGACAGCTCATCTTGTAACTTCTTCAGCTGATTCTGGGTGCTGTCCAGGCTTTCCTGAGTGGTATTGCATTGCCTAGCCTGAGTTCTCTTGATCTCCTCCAAAGATATAAGCTCTTCTTTAGACTGGGTCAGTTCCAGCCGATAACGAGCCATAGCATCTTCCAGTGTGTTGTTCTTTTGTGTTTGATCTTTAAGATTGTCCTTGAGACGTTTTAGTTCTTCCTCCAAAAGGTCAATTTTAGTGTTCCGCATCTAAAACAAAAAAAAATCACATTGAATGGTGTAAGACAAGGGTAGCAACTTCCAAGCATAACAAATTCTTACTCTTAAGAAAGCATTTTGATAATTTGTGTTTCCTTTTTGTTTCCTATATGTATTCAACCCTCTACATTGCAAGTAAATCATTCGCATATGTGACTAAATCTTTACTCTGGGTGACTAAATGATGTCTAATATTAGCTTATGGCTCTGCCTGAGTGCTTCAGAGTTTCACTCT
This sequence comes from Carassius auratus, assembly GCF_003368295.1. Lineage (NCBI taxonomy): Eukaryota > Metazoa > Chordata > Actinopteri > Cypriniformes > Cyprinidae > Carassius > Carassius auratus. Next base: position 28,471,761 of record NC_039269.1, read on the forward strand.
CCGTCAAGCGATCTGTGACATTTTTCAATTCAGCTGAATGAATGTGCAACTCGCCTGTATTTGACGTACCGTAAACTCTAGTGTGAAGGCGCACACCTCACATCGCTTTGTCTTACACATGCAAGGAGAGCGAGAGAATTGACACGCTACATGTAAACGATATTCTTTGTTGTATTTTCCTGTCAAAATAATGGCATTCCTTTGGAATTCTCATCTTTTAAGAACTGCCGGTTTGTCCGGTAGTGGGTGGAGCTAATGCGCAAATCTCATTGGCTGGCACTCACCTATTATCATCCCTGTATTGATTTCAGCAAATCAGTTCTAACAAACGCACACAGCCAGATTAACATTCATGAATTAATCATAAGTGTGTTTTATATTGCTCTTATTATTAAATGTATTTATTTATTTATGATTTAACACCATGGGCCCTATCTTGCACCCAGCGCAATTGACTTTGTACACCGACGCATGTGTCATTCCTATTTTGCACCCGCGCAAAGCGCGCTTTTCCCTCCACAGAAGCACATCGCTAAACTAGTGAATGAACTTGCGCTCCCTGGGCGGTTCAGCGCAAAAAAGGAGGCGTGTTCCGGCGCAAACAATCCCTGGTGCTATTTTGCTGTTCCATTAAACAATTGCGCCACTGACCAGAAAAAACCTAGTCTAAAGTCAGTGGCGCGTTGCGCGTTGTACATTATGCTATTTTAAGGGCGCATGCTTGACCATAATGTATAGCGTCCACAACGCGCATACACTTTGCTCATGTAATCTACACAGATGCAACAGTTATTTTTGCAAATCATAAATTGTTACACTAAAAAAATATTAACACGAGATGACAGAAATCATTGTGGTGTGCCACGAAGATGTGAAAAAATAGGCATAAATCTAGCTTACAAATTATTCAGGCTATTTGTAGCAATTAAGGATCAGACCTGTTTGCCCAATAGTGGCAAGACATATATGTATATAAGGACATCTGACAAATTGTGGCTATTTCCTCCCACGCCTGTTTAACCGACGCTATTTTGGGTGGGTTTCTCCCATCCCCATACAACACAACTTCTCTGTCTTTCACTGCTCTTACAAGAACATCAGTCTCCTCGGCTGTGAACCGCTCCTGGCGTGCGCCTGGTAAATACGCCATAATAATAGCAATCCATAATGGAACTTGCGCACCTGCTTTTAAAGGGAATGTTGGATGATGCTCTGATTGGTTTATTTCACGTTACGCCCAAACCACACCTATGAATAATGAAGCTACTTCAGACCAACCCATTTTAGATTTGCGCCGGGCGCAAGAGCCATTTATTCCTCCGGGAAAATAGCAACAGCGCCTAGACCCGCCCACAAAGTTACTTGCACTTCGCGCTTTGACACTTGCGTTTCAGATCGTTAAAATAGGGCCTCATGTCAGCAGCAGTGGCTATATTCATGGCAAGAGGAAACATTTCAATTTCTTATGAGTAAATTTGTATTATTATTATCTTATCATATATTTTTGTTAGTTTTTCCCAATTTTTTACATTTTTTTCACAGAAACAATGAAAGACCAAGAAAAGCACCACCACCAGTTCAGTTAAAATGACTAATATGCATTCATACATGGTTATCAAGTCTTAATTCTAATTACTGAAGCTATTAGTACATAATTCTTGAATATTATAATGCTTGATTGACTGATTGATTGAGTGTACTTTAAGATATTTAAAAATATATGAATGTTTGTAAAAATGGGTATATTATATCAGTCTGGCCAATGGCTAAGGTGTCTGCAGAGGGTTGTGTATTACACTTGGTATCAGCACTAATAATACTGGTAAAACTATTTTCATGGTCCCTTTTGGAAATTCTGCTGACTATACAGTAACTTTGCAACTCTGTCATCTAGCAGTCATTAGAGTATTATTAGGCTGTCTACTTAATATCTCTAAGAACAGTTTATTTTTGATGCTCCCAACACACATTCTACTGACTATAAGTCACTTTGCAAGTACATCTACTTATTCTACAAACCATATCATAGCAGTCTACTAATACTCTATGGCTGCTAGTTAACACGGAGTTGCAAAGTTACTCATGGATAACAGATTTCTAAAGGGGTCCATTAAAATAGAGTGTACCACTGATATTCAGCTTTAATCCTATAGATCAGTTCACACCAATAACGATACCTATAAAGATAAAGATATTAGCATATATTTCTACAAAAGCTAAAATAATATAGATTATAAATTTGCATGCTGTTTGGCACTGGGATCTCATGAACCCATTGGGGTTTCCAATTTGGGAAACTCTGATTTGGAAGTTTATTTGGAAAGATATATTCACTACACATCAGACACAAAATTTACCTTTAACTCCTCCATGTTTTTCATCATTTCCCCAAGGAATCTGTAGTAGTCACTTGAACGTGTCAAGAGCTCTATGTAGCGTGACTGCAGCTCTGCCGCCTTTAGTGAGACAGAGAAGGCAGAAAGTAAGGTAAATCACTTGAACTGTGATGTTAATTGATCGTTTTGTACTACGTGTGAAACATTGGACCTGATCTTTAAATCTCGGATGCAATATGATTACCTCCTGCCTCAGTTCAGTGGATGGAGACTGCAGCATAGTCCTCTTGATGGGAATGTTGAGCAGCGTCTCTAGTCCTGCGCTGTAGGATGCCAGCTGGAGCTCATAGTCCTGCCAAAACAGTTATATGAGCACTGAGGCTTTTGCATAATTTGCATACACTTTTGTTATTATCAAAACAAGTCTTACCTTTATGGAGGCAGCACATGTGTCTGCATCTTTGACTACATCATCCACTTTTTCTTTCTTTCCTTTGATCTCAGAATAAAGCGCCTGTTCATTGACAACAATTTTTTTTTTCAATTAAATATTTAATGCAATCCTTACCCAAATTCTAAATTAACTTATATGATCAGTATATATCAGTAAAATCTTAATTAGTCAAATTAAAATTGCACTAGTACGGACATTACTGTGTTCCATTACTGAGCGGAGATCAACAAGATCTGAACCACAGAGCCACATGATGCTTGTTTAAAATGTCTTTTTTAAGAGCTTTAAGTGTTTAAGTGACTGCTGTAATGACCTTCATTTAATGCAATAAAGGTTTTTTATTTCTATTTGGGAGAATAAATGTGATTGCTCTCCTCGCAAATAAGCTGTTTCTTGTTTTTCACTGGCATTTCTCTAATGCAACATTGAGCCTATGTTGAGTTTGAGTACAATACTTGAGGACTGTTAAAATAAGATTTTTACCAAAGTGGTTTTAAAGTTGGTGACTACAATGGAGTCAATTTAGCTGTACAGTATCTCTACATTTACTGAAGATTGGTTTTCAGGTACTAAAAACCAAACCTTACAACTTTGCAAACTCTCAGGAAAAAATGTACAAAAGCTGTCACTGGGGCAAAACCTTTTACCTTTTATTTACACCTAAAGAGTACATATTATTACCTTTTAAAAAGCTAATCTTGCCGATGTGGTTATTTAATCTAGAAAATCACCTCACTAGACTTTGTAACAGATTTAATAACACTTGATCAAATGTGGGTATTTTATTTCAAATGAATAAAACTGACTTTTTGTTGGTTGAGGTGGTCCATCAAACTGTCCAGACTGTTGAATTTAGTAATCTGGAGGGCATCTTGGCGCTGACGAGTTTCCTGAATCCATTTGTTAATCATGGAGTTTTTTTGCTTGTAGTGATTCAGCTGTTTCTCCTGTTTCTCCAGGTCCCATACCCTGACAAACAAGCACAGAAAATTATGGTGGTCACACTTTCTTTATTTCTAACCATTTACCATTGTGCATCCCACAAGTGCATGTGGAGATTCTTGCCAGAACCACATATTTATCAATACCTGCTATCAATCTGAGCCACAATTCTGCGCCAGCGGTCAGTCATCTGTCCAGCGAGCTCGGAGTATCTGGACAGGTCAACATCACACTGATGGAAAGATTTGTCTATTTGACTGTTCCAGTGCACAGCTTTGGACAGCTCAGACTCCATAGCCTTCAAAACACCTTTCTTCTGCTCCAGCTCTGCTTTCATCGTCTGCATGGCACAAGACATAATCAAATAGAAATATGTAAGTGACATGCTCAATCATTTAGACTTAGAAGTCAAATTTATTTAATTTGCAGGCTTAAATAAATCTCCTAATTCAGTCAAAACTGAATTATTTCATAAAAATTTTTTTTTAAATAAAAGGCATTTTTTTCCTCCAAAAAACATTATTTTATTTTTTATGACAACCACCATTCAATTATTATATTTTATAGACAACAATCATTTTTTATTAAGTGCATAAATCTCAAAATGTGTTTTAGGGTCAAAATTACTAAAAAATGTTATTTTAGTATAACTGAGATTATTATTTTTTGTATATCATTTTTAAATGTTCCATATTCCATTTTAGTTGTGTGTTTTTTCTCATTTTTAGTCGTTTTTGTTGTATAAATAAATAAATACATAAAACATGTCTATATATATTATTTCTATTAATTATTATCTCAGTTTTATATGTGGTTACTGTATTACATCAAGAAATGTTGCTTTGGCAACTAGCTAAAATAAAAGAATTGTAGTGTATTTTATTTCATGTAAAATTTATTTCAAGAAATATACACACACATTATGTACCTGGTTAAAGAAGACAAGGGGTCATATTAAGATTTCAGGTATATAAACATTAACAGAAATATGAAGTTCACCTTTAGAGTAATGAGGTACTTTTCCACTTCGTTCAGATCAAGAGAAGAAGTCTCTTTTTCTGTCAGACGAGCCTCATGGACTTTAATGATGTCCTCGGCCTGCAGGAGGTTCTGGATCAGAGCCTGAAGAGCAGAGAGCCTGAAACACACACACACACATCCTGAGGAGATTACTGCTAATTCATTCTCATATTATCACCTCCTCCTGTCACACCTCGTGGACACAAACAACTATAAGTAAACTATTCAGAGGTTCATTAAATGAGGAAGCTTATATATGTTCCTGGATCTTAGATGTCAAGGAGACGCTGCTTATTTACACTAAAAGAGCGGGAAAAAACATGGATTTCCAATACTGACGCCATAGTCACCGTAGATATAATACTGTTTACAGCTGCTAATGAAGTCTCTGGAGATGAAAACCAATTATAGTAAGAGACATGCTCCAATCAGCCGACCAATCACAACAGACCATGCCAGCCAACCAATCAGAATAATGCTTGATGTAAATATATTCTAGCAGACCCCTTTAAAAAAATTTGGGTACAGCAAGATGGGAGTGTAATTGTATATTGAGTATAATGCCATTAGATTAGTAAGGTTACACTTTATTCCACTAGTCCACGTCAGACATACCACTAACTATAAGACAATAGCAGTCATTAGAGTACACTGTGTGCTTAATATCTGCTAACACTGTATATTCATGTCCAAAACACATTCTACTGACTGTAAATACATGCCGACTTAACCTACTAACCTTGACCATAACCTGGCAGTCAACTAATAATATTAGCTGACGTGTAGATGCAAAGTTTCTTATAGTTAGTAGGATGACTGTAAGTAACTATAAGTCTACAAGTAAAGTGTAACCACACTAAACTCTTATGTGATTCAGTCGCCTTCTGTAGACAGAAAGACATTTCAGCAATCTTAGAAACAGAGCAAAATCAAAGAAAGAATAGATGTTATATGGGTTGTTTTAAATGTTCATGCCTCTGGATATAAGCGGTTGAGAAGCCCTGCAGGCTGCCCAGTTTCTGGTTGATCTGGTCCAGTTCAGAGCGAAGGTAGCGGGTCTGCTCTGCGTTAGTGCTTCCCTCCAGCTCACGCAAGATCTTCTCCCTCAGACGCAGATACTCGTCCCGGATGGAGTCCAGATCACGATGTACACCCTGACGATACGGACCAGACACAGATCGTTCAAAGCTCAAAACTAGCTCATATCACAGTCCCCGATCTAACACTACCACTATTAACAGACCACTAGAAAACACTGCACTTTAATATAATATACAAACAATAGTTGCCATAATTATCCACTCACAGAAAGCTCCAAACCATTTTACATTCTGTCATTTATTATTTATTCTATTATTCTGTTCTTTTTTTCGATGGAAACCCATTTCTGCCAAAAAAAATAAAAAGGTTATTGCAACTTTTAATATTTTTTTCTCGCAATTCTTAAAATTGTTTCTCAGAATTATGCAATATAAACTCGCAATTGTGAGATAAAGTAAAAAATGTTTGGGGGAAGGGAACGATATGTTTTCCAAATATGAGTTTATATCACGCAAATATGAGAAAAAATTCAGAATTGCGAGAGAAAAAGTCAGAATTTTGAGAAAAAAAGTCAGAATTGCGAGAATAAAAAAGTCAGAATTGTGAGAAAAAAGTCAGAATTGCGAGAATAAAAAAGTCAGAATTGCGAGAAAAAAAGTCAGAATTGTGAGATAAAAAAGACAGAATTACGAGAAAAAAAGTTAGAATTGCGAGAAAAAAAGTCAGAATTGTGAGAAAAAAAGTCAGAATTGTGAGAAAAAAAGTCAGAATTGCGAGAAAAAAAGTCAGAATTGTGAGAAAAAAAGTCAGAATTGTGAGATAAAAAGTCAGAATTGTGAGATAAAAAGTCAGAATTGCAAGAATAAAAAAGTCAGAATTGCGAGAAAAAAAGTCAGAATTGCGAGAGAAAAAAAGTCAGAATTGTGGAAAAAAAAGTCATAATTGCGAGAAAAAAAAGTCATAATTGCGAGAATAAAAAAGTCTGAATTCCGAGAAAAAAAGTCAGAATTGCGAGAAAAAAAGTCAGAATTATGAGAAAAAAAGTCAGAATTGTGAGATAAAAAGTCAGAATTGCGAGAATAAAAAAGTCAGAATTGCGAGAATAAAAAAGTCAGAATTGCGAGAAAAAAAAGTCAGAATTGCGAGAAAAAAAATTCAGAATTGCGAGAAAAAAAAGTCAGAATTGCGAGAATAAAAAAGTCTGAATTTCGAGAAAAAAAGTCCGAATTACGAGAATAAAAAAGTCAGAATTGCGAGAGTAAAAAAGTCAGAATTGCGAGAAAAAAGTCGACCCAGCTTGGAAAATGATACTTTTCTAATTTCTCATAGGGAAACACCCAAAAACATATTTTAATATTTTATAACTTGATTCACATGGGCAACTAAATGCGCTGGGTTTTCATGAAGACAAACTTTTGGAAATTCAGTTTTTATTTGCAATATGACGTGGCAGTGGTCAAAAAGGATTTACAAATGATTTTCCTATTGATCCCCTGCTGTAACCTCCGAGATCAGCTGTGTGTGGTGAGAGAAAATGCCCATTAAAATCACAGACTAGCCCCTGTATACGTTGAAACTGAATTTGAGTAAATGATGACAGAGTTTTATTTTAAGTCCGACTGTGTCTATAGCTGGGACTGTTTATCAGTAAGCAATGCAGAGATCTGATCTTCGGTGTATAGGCCCATCAGTAATTGTTCTAGCAGACTACGCCATGAGCAGTGATGTTTGGTGACTGTACCTGCAGCAGCCCCAGTCTTTGGGAGCACTCCTGTACGCTGTTCTCCTTCAGAGTCACGTGGAGGTGCTGGATCAAGCCCGTCTCCGCCGCCTCCATCCTGCGTCTGAGAGCGCTCAGATCTGACATGAGACCCACGTTCAGCCCTGAGCTCACCAGCTTCCCATCTGTCTCCACCTTCACCACTTCTGTTTTCACTCCTCCGTTCTCCCCTACGACACAAACAATTACACAACAGGTCCACTTCCTTCCTGTCATTCTCCTGTCAGTGTATGTTTAGGAAGGAAGCCCAAGTCTGAACAGTGCTCCAGGACCAGATATAATTTTTTTTTATATAATTATATAATCATAATTTTTATATTTTCTGTTTATTTGTATTTAATTAAAAAAAAATCCCCTATTTCAATTTAAAAAAAATTTTTTTATTTTTTTTTAATGTGTCTTAACAGGGTTTTTTTCCCCTCAGTTTTAGTTTAGTTATATAACATCAATTTAAACTAAATTAAATTAGCTTGAAAATATATATGTGTGTGTACATTTGTGTTTTACTTTATTTAATAATAATAATAATAATAATAATAAGTTACTTCATTTTATTTCAAGTAATGAAAATGTTTTTCTTTCACTGTTTTAATTTTAGTTTCAGTTTTAGTAAACTATAATAACTCTGGGTCCTGAACTAAGAAAAAAGAGATCTGCTTAATACTAAAACAAAAAAAGTTGAACATTGAGTGTTATGTTATGTAGATTCATTCATTATTTCGTTAGACTGGCATTTGTGAAGAAAATATCCAATCAATGAACTTCAGTTTTAACAACTTTAACTGTTTTTAAAGACTCTTTGCATAGTTTTTTCTAATCAGATTTACTTTAATAAACATTAATCACTGAAGTCAAACATCACATGGGTTTGATATCCATGCCAAGACAATCTGAAGGACGAGGTTGATGTATACTGATCATAAAGAGTGTCTTACTGTAGTTGGGCAGCTGGATCACCAGCTGGTCATAATGAGACTGAGCTCCAGCGTACTGCATCTCCATCTTTCTCTTTTCCTCATCACTAAACATCTCCGAGCCGAGGCTGTTGCGCATGAACTCCTGGTAGTGGAGCTCCAGACTCTTAATAATGTTGCGATACTCTTCCGGACGCATTTGTGAGAGCTGAAACAGATGCAAAAAAATGATGGAGACATTTGTGAAACATAATGCTAAGTAAAAAGCATAAATAGCACTGAGTGTAAGACGCATCCGATCCACTCGTACCATTGAGAGAGTGAGGGAGTTGATGTATTGGATGTCCTTCATGCAGTACTGCCAGGAGATCAGACTCTTGATGTTGATGTACAGCTGACTCCAGATGGACATGATGGCTTCGTAGTACTGCTCGTTCCTGTCAAGCAAGCAGTTCATCAGTGCATGTCTCGTTGCACTATGATCTGTGTGCATGTGTGTTTGTGTCGTACTTGTTTGCCAGACTGATG